>NC_064626.1:1037661621-1037964652 GCF_023864275.1 Schistocerca cancellata
GTCCCTCACAGTTTTACCCGGCACGTACCTCTCTAAAACGCATGTTACGATTGCCTTGAACTTTTTCCATAAACACTCAACATTGTCAGTGTCGGAACAGAAATTTTCGTTTTGATGTGTTAGGTAGTCTGAAATCTGTCTCCTATTACTCCTGATAAACAGAGAAACCTTCCTCCCTTTTTTTTTATATTCCTGTTTACTTCCATATTCAGTGTACTCATATACACTTGCATGTGTATGTGTGTGTGTGTGTGTGTGTGTGAGAGAGAGAGAGTATGTGTGTGTGTGTGTATGGGTGTGTGCATTCAAAGTACATTCTGAGCTCCACGGATTAAGTCTCCTAATTCTGAACACCAAATTGCAGATACTAAGTTAGTATTAGGAATCACCTCTCTGACTCTGCAATACGTCGTTTGACTGGAAACACATCACTATCTACAGCTCATAATTGTTCGCCGTCACTATCTCGCATTTTTAAAGAGTTTCGCATTTTTAAAGAGCACCAGCATTACAACATCTAACGGTGTCTTCCTTGGACAAAGATCCATGCAGGCATATGCTGCGTGTATCAGTCGTCTACCGTGCTGTCGACTAGTGCATAATATGCATTCAATCATTTGTCAGTACTGTGTGGGGAAAAAGCCAAACAGAAGAACGAATGGACACATGCAGAAGACAGAAGTGGTAAAAGTTATTGTCCTGTTTAATTTACTCACTTATATAAGTTCACCTTAAAGTACTGCTTCTACATACTCGTCCTACATAACCAAACTGAAGACCTGAAACGAAAATGTTAGTTGCAGGGAGATAATTACACTGAGCTACGGTCGCAGGTTCGAATCCTGCCTAGGGCATAGATGTGTGCGATGTCCTTAGGTTAGTTAGGTAGTAGTTCTAAGTCTAGGGGACTGATGACCTCAGATGTTAAGTCCCATAGTACTCAGAGCCATTTGAGCTACTTTAACATTGGGCTAACAGAGCTCATGTAGTACCTCCTAATATCAAATCGACCTCCTTTTTTCGGTGTAGAGCAGCAACTCGACTTGGCATGCGCTCAACAAGTCGTTGAAAGTCCCCTACAGAAATACTAAACCACGCTGCCTCTATACCCGTTCATAATTGCGAAAGTGTTGCCGGTGCAGAATTTTGTGCACGAACTGATTATGTCCCATAAATTTTGGATGGGATCGCGTCGGACGGTCTGGGTGACCAAATCATTCGCTCGAATTGTCCCGAAAGTTCTTGAGACCGATGCGAAGAATTTTGGTCTGGTGACACGACGCATAATAATCCATAAAAATTCCGTCGTTATCTGGGAACGTAAAGTCTATGAGCTATGGATGAAGGGCAACAGGCAGACTACATATTTTTAGATTTTCAGAAAACATTTGACACGATGTCCCATTCCAGGCTGTTAACGAAGGTACGAGGATATGGAGTAAGTTCACAGAAACGTGAGTGGCTCGAATACTTCTTACGTAATAGAACATTCATTGTCCTCGACGGCGAGTGTTCATCAGAGACAAGTGTATCGTCAAGACTGCCCCAGGGAAGTGTGATAGGACCTCTGTTGTTCTCTATATACATAAATGATTTGGCGGAAGGTGTGAGCAGCAATCTGCGGTTGTTTGTTGTTGATGCTGTGATGTACGGTAAGGTGTCAAAGTTGTTGGAAGATGGAAGATTACTTGAACAAAATTTCTAGTTGGTATGATAAACGGCAACTTGCTCTAAATGTGCGAAAATCTAAGTTAATGCAGATTAGCAGGAAAAATAAACCTCTAATGTTCGGATACAGCATGCGTTGTGTGGTGCTTGACACAGTCACGTCATTTAAATATCCGCGCATAACGTTGCAAAGCGATGTGAAACGGAACGAGCATATGAGGAATTTGGTAGGAAACGCGAATGGTCGACTTCGGTTTATTGGGAGAATTTTACGAAAGTGTGGTTCATATGTATAGGAGACCCCACATAGGACGCTGGTGCGACCTGCTTTTGAACAGTGCTCGAGTGTTTTGGATCGGTACCACATCGGTTTGAAGAAGGACATCGAAGCAATTGAGAGGCGGGCTGCTAGAGTTGTTATCGGTAGATTCGAACAACGCTTAAGTATTACGAAGAACTCAAATGGAAATCACTGGAGGAAGGCAAGTTATTTTCGAGGAACACTATTGAGAAAATTTATAGAACTGGCATTGGAAGCTAACTGCCAAGTGATTCTACTGTCACCAACATACATTGCGCGTAAGGACCATGAAGATACGAGAAATCAGGCATCGTACGGAGGCATATGGGCTGTCGGTTTTCCCTCGCCCCATTTGCGAGTGGAACAGGAAAGGAAATGGCTAGTAGTGGTGCCTTCCACGCACCGTGCAATGGCTTTCGGAGTATCTATGTAGATGTAAAAGTAAAATGGCTGCAAATGGTCTCCAAGTAGCCGAACATGACCACTTCCAGTCAACGATCAGTTCAGTTGGACCAAAGGACGCAGTACATTCCATGCAAACACAGCCCATACCGTTATGGAGACACCAGCAGTTTGCGTAGTGCCTTGTTGACAGCTTGGGACTGTGGCTTCGTGGGATCTGCTCTACATTCGAGCCCTACTATTCGATCTTGCCATCTGAAATCGATACTCATCTGACCAGGTCACGGTTTTCCAGTCGACTAGAGTCCAACCGATGTGGTCACGAGCCGAGGAGAGTCGCTGCAGGCGTAGTCGTGCTGTTAGCAAAGGCACTCGAGTAGGTCGTCTGCTGCCATAGCCCATTAACTCCAAATTTCACCGCACTGTCCCAACGGATAGATTCTTCGGACGTCCTACATCGGTTTCTGCGGTTATTTCACGCAGTGTTGCAGGTCTGTTTGGACTGACAACTCTTCGCAAACGACGCTGCTCTCGGTCGTTAAGTGAAGGCCGTCGGCCACTGCGTTATCCATGGTGGTAGGTAATGCCTGAAACGTGCTTTTCTTGGCACACTCTTGACACTGTGGATCTCTGAATATTGAATTCGTTAACGGTTTCCGAAATGGAACGTCAAGTGCATTATGCTCCAGTTGCCATTCCTCATTCAAAGTCTGTTATTTCCCGTCGTGCGGCCATAATCACGTCACACACATTTGCACATGAATCACCTGAGTACATATGACAGCTCCGCCAATGTACTGCCCTTTATAGCTTGTGTACCCGATACCACCGCCATCTGTATATGTGCTTATCGCTCCCCAGTGTGTAGTATTATTTCTGGAGTAGGAAACTGAATATTATTATTGAAATCGGGTGACACACGTTTAATAAAGAAGTAAAATAAAATTCAGTTCCAGAAGTTGACTAATAACCTCACTGGACAAAGTATTAATCATCCCCCACACTGATCGCTGTGGAGCTGTTTGGTTGGCGACCTAGAACCTGTACTAGCCAGTGGTGTGTCTCTGCCAACCGCTGACGTTAGCCATGGTAGTGAAGAGTATGTATGTGTGTGTGTGTGTGTGTGTGTGTGTGTGTGTGTGTGTGTGTGTGTCGACGTGGAGAAGTGACAAACTGCAGAAAGGAGCCGTCGCTATCCGACGTACATGACTAAATCGGGAATGAAGTTGTTCGATTATATGAATGCGTCTTGTCTGTTCTTTGGGACATATCCAAAAGAAAAGACACCATACATCCATATAACTGAATCGCCTTGACGGGCTATGAGTCGACCACCTTCAATGCGTGTGCACAGTGCACAGATACGTTCGACCTCCTGTGGGAATCTCAAAGTAACAGCAAGAATGGGGACTGTGGATATGTGGTGCTAGTTGGGAGTGTGGGTCAGCCGAGGGGCGTAGCGAGGCACTCAATGCAATTGCGATGAACATTGTGTACCGGTCGCGCAGTGGTTAATGCAGCTGCCTAGTAGGCACGAGATCCCGGGTTCGAATCCCGTCCGGCACAAATGTCCACTCGGTGCTGCAGACTCCGCATAAAGTCCCTGTGCAGCTGACTCTCCTTTCCTTTCCTTTCCTTTCCTTTCCTTTCCTGCCTCCGTCCACCGCCTTCAATTTGTACAGAAGTTGCCCGACTTGTTGGTGTATCAAATGCAGACTATGTAACATGTCTACAAGTAATGGAGTATCACTGACAGACTTGTAACACGGTGGAAGAGCACTGGTTGTAACATATCCTGACGAGTTGGGTCGAGAGAAGAGTGTCAGTGACAGCCGGTTTCAAGCCCGACAGGAAATGCTAGAGTCAGTGAATGCAGGCCCGTTTCAACCAGTTTCCGAGCGACTATTGGAGCTGGGTTCTTTGCTAAAGGCCATTGCTATCAGCAGCACATAATGCTATACGTCTTCAGTGAGTCTAACAACACCGACACTGGGCAGCAGATGACGGATGACGTGTAATGCGATCCTGCGAATTGTAATTTAGCTTCTTTTCAAGTTATGCAACGTGTCGAGCACACTTACGGCCAAGTGTGTGGGGGCCAGAAACGGTTAACTGTTGATGGGTGTTTTTCGTAGCATGACTTGGACCAACACACTGAGATTATGCCGAGCAAGAAACAGGAATTTTGTTTCAAATTTCAAGTTTTGCTCCATCTTCTCCATCTCCGGGATGAGTGCGCTGTGCACAGTCCCGTCTTTCAAGAAGATAACACAGGTTTTCGCAGGCTTGCACGAATACATTCTTTTACTGATCAACACTCAGGCATCTTTTTCTGCCTCACGGACGCGCTAAATCACTCGATCTTAATCCCATAGAAGATGTCTTCGTCTAGTTGCAACAGCGAGTGAAACGTAACAGTCAACATCCCCGCAATTCTGTAGCTTTACGGGAGCGAATCATGGATTAGTGGCTTCAGTTAGATATGGCATGCCTGAGGAAACGTGTGAGACCATTAACGCGGTTAGAGATGCTGTTGCACGGTATTAGCGTAATGTATTTTGGAAATAACTTATTTTGTCCGGTGTGGCTGGTTATTTTGATGGTCAAAATCAATATGGTTGAATTAATAACAGTGGCAAAATGACTGCAGATACATTGACTGAAAAATTCGCAACACCAAAAAACACAGTAATTAATGTAGAATAGCGTAAAGGTGGAAGGAGTATATAGAGGGTCTATACAAGGGCGATGTACTTGAGGACAATATTATGGAAATGGAAGAGGATGTAGATGAAGATGAAATGGGAGATACGATACTGCGTGAAGAGTTTGACAGAGCACTGAAAGACCTGAGTCGAAACAAGGCCCCCGGAATAGACAACATTCCATTGGAACTACTGACGGCCTTGGGAGAGCCAGTCCTGACTAAACTCTACCATCTGGTGAGCAAGATGTATGAAAAAGGCGAAATACCCTCAGACTTCAAGAAGAATATAATAATTCCAATCCCAAAGAAAGCAGGCGTTGACAGATGTGAAAATTACCGAACAATCAGTTTAATAAGCCATAGCTGCAAAATACTAACACGAATTCTTTACAGACGAATGGAAAAACTAGTAGAAGCCGACCTCGGGGAAGATCAGTTTGGATTCCGTAGAAATACTGGAACACGTGAGGCAATACTGACCTTACGACTTATCTTGGAAGGCAAATGTACGTTTCTAGCATTTTTAGACTTAGAGAAAGCTTTTGACAATGTTGACTGGAATACTCTCTTTCAAATTCTGAAGGTGGCAGGGGTAAAATACAGGGAGCGAAAGGCTCTTTACAATTTGTACAGAAACCAGATGGCAGTTATAAGAGTCGAGGGACATGAAAGGGAAGCAGTGGATGAGAAGGGAGTAAGACAGGGTTGTAGCCTCTCCCCGATGTTATTCAATCTGTATATTGAGCAAGCAGTAAAGGAAACAAAAGAAAAATTCGGAGTAGGTATTAAAATCCATGGAGAAGAAATAAAAACTTTGAGGTTCGCCGATGACATTGTAATTCTGTCAGAGACAGCAAAGGACTTGGAAGAGCAGTTGAATGGAATGGACAGTGTCTTGAAAGGAGGATATAAGATGAACATCAACAAAAGCAAAACGAGGATAATGGAATGTAGTCGAATTAAGTCGGGTGATGCTGAGGGAATTAAATTAGGAAATGAGACACTTAAAGTAGTAAAGGAGTTTTGCTATTTGGGAAGCAAAATAACTGATGATGGTCGAAGTAGAGAGGGTATAAAATGTAGACTGGCAATGGCAAGGAAAGCGTTTCTGAAGAAGAGAAATTTGTTAAAATCGAGTATTGATTTAAGTGTCAGGAAGTCGTTTCTGAAAGTATTTGTATGGAGTGTAGCCATGTATGGAAGTGAAACATGGACGATAAATAGTTTGGACAAGAAGAGAATAGAAGCTTTCGAAATGTGGTGCTACAGAAGAATGCTGAAGATTAGATGGGTAGATCACATTACTAATGAGAAAGTATTGAATAGGATTGGGGAGAAGAGGAGTTTGTGGCACAACTTGACCAGAAGAAGGGATCGGTTGGTAGGACATGTTCTGAGGCATCAAGGGATCACCAATTTAGTATTGGAGGGCAGCGTGGAGGGTAAAAATCGTAGAGGGAGACCAAGAGATGAATACACTAAGCAGATTCAGAAGGATGTAGGTTGCAGTAGGTACTGGGAGCTGAAGCAGCTTGCACAGGATAGAGTAGCATGGAGAGCTGCATCAAACCAGTCTCTGGACTGAAGACCACAACAACAACAACAGAGCGAGATGAGCCACTGCAAATGTGAAATGCTGGTACACTGAAAACCAGTGTAACAGCCAGAATGCTTAATGCAAGCATGCAAATGTGAATTAATTGTGTTGTGCAGGTGTCGGATGACAGTTTGTGGGACAGAGTTCCGTGCCAGTTGCACTTGATCGGTCTATACAGGGACGGTTAACGTAATTTGTGGGTGACGCTGGAGTTGTCGTCCGATGATGTCCCACATGCGCTCGGGTGGAGACAGATCTGGCAGTCAAGGTGCCTAGGATAATGACGAGAGAGCTCCTTTTGTCGTACGAAATCGCACCCCAGACCATAACTCTACGTCTAGGTCCAGTATGTCTAGCACACAGACAAGTTGGTTGCAGGCCCTGAACAGGCTTCCTTCTAACCAACACACGGCCATCACTGACACCGAGGCAGAACCAGCTTTCATCAGAAAACAGAACAGATCTCCACCGTGTTCTTCAATGAGCTTTGGCGTGACATCACTGAAATCGCAAACGGCTATGGTTTGGGGTCAGTGGAATGCGTGCTGGTGCGCGAGGTAGCCGCGTGTTCTCGGGCGTCTTGCCACGGTCCGGGCGGCTGTCCCCGTCGGAGGTTCGAGTCCTCGCTCGGGTATGGGTTTGTTTGTTGTCCTTAGCGTAAGTCAGTTTAAATAAGATTTAGTAGTGTGTAGGCTTGGGGACCGATGACCTCAGAAGTTTGGTCCCTAAAGAATTCACACACATCTGAACATTTGGAATGCGTGCTGCATGGCGTCTGGCACGGAGATGTCTTTAAGGTAACCGATTTTTAACAATTCGTCGTGTCAGTGTGGTGCCAAATGCTGATCAGATTGCTGCTGCAGATGCAGCACGATGCGCCAGGGCCACACACCGCACACACTGGTCTTCCCTCTCGGTGTGCCACGTGGCCGTCCGGAGCGTTGACTACATTCCTGCGAAGTCTTTCTGCAGTGTTGCAGAAGGAATATCCAGCTTCTCGTAGCCCTATTACCCGACCTCGTTAAAACCCAGTGAAGTGTTGGTAATGGCGTCTTTGTCGCCGTAAAGGCATTCTTGACTACTTGGCTAACATCAACCCATTAGGTCCAATCTCAAAGATAAATAACTCCTCATCATGGCGCTACTAGGGCGAATCTTATGCGCCTGTCGCGAACTCTGAATAGACATCATCAGCCAGATGTAGAAACACGTCTACCAACTCTCGTTTATGTCACACATTTCCTGCTTGGTGCACCGATAATAATAACAGTAATAATAAGGATAACAGTAATAATAACAAATGTTTGAAAGTGCTATATATGATGCTTCCAGGTACAAAATATGCAGGCCCAAGATTAGTAAAAGAATCGTCGAATCTTTTCAGTGCTTCGGTATTCGTAGGGATACTCTATATTAGTAACAAGAGTATATACAGGTATTTCTTTTCGATGTCTACTGTATCGGTATCCACATCAACTTCACAATAGATTTGTAGCCTACTAAGGCAGTCTGGAACCGCGCGACCGCTACGGTCGCACGTTCGAATCCTGCCTCGGGCCTGGATGTGTGTGATGTACTTAGGTTAGTTAGGTTTAAGTAGTTCTAAGTTCTAGGAGACTGATGACTTCAGAAGTTAAGTCCCATAGTGCTCAGAGCCGTTCGAACTACTAAGTCAAGAAATAATAAAGTCCGGATTTGAAAGTATCAGATGATGCGCAGAAAAGTACGAGTATTTAATAGCAAAAATACTCGTATTTGTCACAGTTGTGTTAACTAAACTCGAAAATATTGCTGTTAAACATTTGCAACAAATTTTATGACAGTTAAAGAGCTTGTAATTTCTATGTAGTATACAGGACAGGTAAGCGCAGAAGTAAAGAGTAAATGCACATGCAGCCTCTATCTAACTTACCATTTGGTGGATAATTCATATATATTTGAATTGCATTCAACTACTAGAAAGCAGCATTAATTGAGTGTTGTTTGTTATGTTCCGCTTTGGAATACGGTTTAAATACACTCCTGGAAATGGAAAAAAGAACACATTGACACCGGTGTGTCAGACCCACCATATTTGCTCCGGACACTGCGAGAGGGCTGTACAAGCAATGATCACACTCACGGCACAGCGGACACACCAGGAACCGCGGTGTTGGCCGTCGAATGGCGCTAGCTGCGCAGCATTTGTGCACCGCCGCCGTCAGTGTCAGCCAGTTTGCCGTGGCATACGGAGCTCCATCGCAGTCTTTAACACTGGTAGCATGCCGCGACAGCGTGGACGTGAACCGTATGTGCAGTTGACGGACTTTGAGCGAGGGCGTATAGTGGGCATGCGGGAGGCCGGGTGGACGTACCGCCGAACTGCTCAACACGTGGGGCGTGAGGTCTCCACAGTACATCGATGTTGTCGCCAGTGGTCGGCGGAAGGTGCACGTGCCCGTCGGCCTGGGACCGGACCGCAGCGACGCACGGATGCACGCCAAGACCGTAGGATCCTACGCAGTGCCGTAGGGGACCGCACCGCCACTTCCCAGCAAATTAGGGACACTGTTGCTCCTGGGGTATCGGCGAGGACCATTCGCAACCGTCTCCATGAAGCTGGGCTACGGTCCCGCACACCGTTAGGCCGTCTTCCGCTCACGCCCCAACATCGTGCAGCCCGCCTCCAGTGGTGTCGCGACAGGCGTGAATGGAGGGACGAATGGAGACGTGTCGTCTTCAGCGATGAGAGTCGCTTCTGCCTTGGTGCCAATGATGGTCGTATGCGTGTTTGGCGCCGTGCAGGTGAGCGCCACAATCAGGACTGCATACGACCGAGGCACACAGGGCCAACACCCGGCATCATGGTGTGGGGAGCGATCTCCTACACTGGCCGTACACCACTGGTGATCGTCGAGGGGACACTGAATAGTGCACGGTACATCCTAACCGTCATCGAACCCATCGTTCTACCATTCCTAGACCGGCAAGGGAACTTGCTGTTCCAACATGACAATGCACGTCCGCATGTATCCCGTGCCACCCAACGTGCTCTAGAAGGTGTAAGTCAACTACCCTGGCCAGCAAGATCTCCGGATCTGTCCCCCATTGAGCATGTTTGGGACTGGATGAAGCGTCGTCTCACGCGGTCTGCACGTCCAGCACGAACGCTGGTCCAGCTGAGGCGCCAGGTGGAAATGGCATGGCAAGCCGTTCCACAGGACTACATCCAGCATCTCTACGATCGTCTCCATGGGAGAATAGCAGCCTGCATTGCTGCGAAAGGTGGATATACACTGTACTAGTGCCGACATTGTGCATGCTCTGTTGCCTGTGTCTATGTGCCTGTGGTTCTGTCAGTGTGATCATGTGATGTATCTGACCCCAGGAATGTGTCAATAAAGTTTCCCCTTCCTGGGACAATGAATTCACGGTGTTCTTATTTCAATTTCCAGGAGTGTAATTCGGAGTGTGAAAACAAGGTGAACTGAACTTATTATATGACGGATACATTCCTAGACTTCGTGAGCAACGATTAAAGAAAATAAATATTTAGAATCGAGTTCCAATCGTGAAAGCAATTAGGGAAATGAAAATATTTATTCTGCAATATGTTCTTCTGGCGAGTTTATATAAACGTACCCGCAAAAAAAAAAAAAAAAAAAAAAAAAAAAAAAAAAAAAAAAAAAAGTTCAAATGTGTGTGAAATCTTATGGGACTTAACTGCTAAGGTCATCAGTCCCTAAGCTTACACTCTACGTAAACTAAATTATCCTAAGGACAAACACACACACACACCCATGCCCGAGGGAGGACTCGAACCTCCGCCGGGACCAGCCGCACAGTCCATGACTGCAGCGCCTTAGACTACCCGCAAAAGATTTTGATTTTAGGTAAATATATGACAATGTTTACGATCGCAAGAAGCGCAGTGGACGACTCGTTAGATGTACCTATCATTATTTTTAGCGAAATTGGTTAGTTCTCTGAAATAAATGACTGTGGCAAGTGTTGAACAAGCTGGCAAGAATTTGTTTCCTCTACAAAGAACTCTTCTTGTTGCAAGACAGGTCCACATTCCCTTGACAAATAAATTGGACTTCTGGCTAAAACCTACAAAAGTATTAATTTTAGATGGTGTATGATAAGAGCGATAGCTCAAGCAAACATGAGGTTTCATTATAAATATCTTTGCATTGGTGCAGCATAAAATTTATGTTAGGGCCCATATTTTTCTTTGTACTTGGAATATTAGACCCTTAATGCTGATTTTTATTTCATGCAAACCTGGCATAAGTCGCATATTTTGCCCTGCATTCTAGATTAGTACTGTCTACTATACAAAACATTGAAAATTCAGTAAAGGACAATCGGTGCCTTGCGATACGGCTGCTATAGATACTTTAATCGCAACTTTTTCAAAGTGTATGTGTCAATATCGATAGGAAATATTGCACCTGAGTGAACGGCGATACGTCTCAGCTGCAGAGTGGCCATTGTGCTGACTACGTGAATGACTGCGACTTACCTGCAGCCGTGAAGTTGAGCGTGTATCTCAGCGTCTCTCCGTTGTACAGCCAGCAATTGCCCGTGCCCGAACACGTCTTACCCCATACCAGGCATGTAGAGTCTGCAACAACGACACAATTTTTATCCAAGCTCCTTAACGAATATTTCTATATTTGAATATAAAAGAATTCACATGCACATCGATGTATAAACAACGAGTCAGCAATGCTCTTCGAATATGACAACTAGAGAGAGAGTGTGAATATCCTGTCGAGGTTTATATCAACAGTTCCTCCTAGGTTTTACTCGTAGATGACAGTCAAGGGTGCAGAAAGTGTTGCAGTTTATTGGTGTTAGACATTTGTCGTTAGATGCGAGACGTTTAGTTGAGAGTGGACATTTGGTGTGACTGCAGCTCAGAGCGGGAACACAAGAGCGTATAATTCGGTAGAATTACCATTTTCAAATCTGAGAGTTTAGATGATAGCACGAAATAACATGCGTGTATGCTGCCTATTCGTCCTCGTTAGGCTACAAGTGACGGACGGCATGACAAACTCTGTATGTCTGATTTACAGCTGACAGTTGCTGCGTATGACAGACTGTACACGCCGATTAAGAGGCGAAGTGTGGAGTAAAGAAGACCGGAGAAGAACGTTATATCACACCTTTATTTAATCTTTCCCCAGTGGTACTGCAGAGTCGCGTTAGTTTCAAAAATTGATTGTTAATCTGTGTCTCTATGTTTGAGGCTTCGCTCACAGTACATCGAGGATGAACTATTTTGTCCAGTCATTACGTTTTTACATCTATTCGTTTTAAATCACTATAATACAAGTTTTCAGCTGTACGTTAAAGAACAGGAAATCTGAGCAAGCAATGAACAACCTGATATCTGCTCTTAGAGACCGCTTTTTCTGTCTCTGTTTTCGGTAACTGAAACGGCGCGCAGAAACGTCTTCGGCGTGGAATCTTATTGAATGGAGGGGAATTGTCTTCAATGATGAGACCCGCTTTGAAATGAGCCCCAAAGACCTTTACCTACCTTCATAGATGACGGAAGGCTAGAAGTTTCTCTGCATGATGAAAGCAGTACAATACTGCTCCCAGAAGGGGTTGAATGCGTCAGAAGTGTGAGAGCTATTCCCAACACTACTAATGCACGCAAATAAATCATCAACGGGTGTGCTTCATGGCCCACTGGTAATGCATGTGGGCCTGTTAGTAGACAATGATAGAAACGACTGCCCTCTTGTACACAAGAATCAAAGTGAGGAATCACAACTAATAGAAACTGACCTTTTAGAAAGTAAAATCTTCCAAGCTAAGATCAATCGATAGATGAACGAACTGGTAATGTGATGTCGGAATGTGCTTCGATGCCATCAGAAACATCGGCTGCTGTTGTAGAACATTTACAAAGAGTGCTGGGCGAAAGACGAACTCCTCTCTCCTATAGAATTTACAAGACCTTTGAAAGCGACTAAGCATTCTACAACTGTCCTGTCAGTGGAAAAAAACTCTTCGAAATGGACATACGTGCCCTAAATCTGGAGGTAGAAAAGATAAACTGCAGAATGAAAGCTATCAAAACAAGCCGAAATTGCAACTGTGTCTTGCCTTGGAAACAGAAAGGTCATCATGACAGAAATCTGGTGCATTCAGATCATCCTGTAAAGATCCCACGCCGAAACATATTGTATTTTGCACTTTGTACGAGAAAAAAATATAGATTTAGTGTTTGTTCGGGAGCCATACTGTACAAAAATAAAATATCTGGAATAATGCGGAAACGAAAGGGAACTCGCCGCTGTAACAATTGTCATCCAAGGAGTAGATGCATTAATGTTAACCAGTATTCATACTAGTGTACTATGGTGGTAGAAATAGCAACTGTACGCTTACGAGTCTATGCCGTTAGCATTTGCCTCTATAGGGCAAAGAATATGCCATCTGATTTAGGAAAGTTTGATAAAATTTTGTCTGTTAAGAACGAGGTTGCTATTTTAATTGCCACCGACAGTAATGCAACACTGCGTCTGCAGCATGATTCAGTAAGCGATAACAAAGGTAGAAATACGGAACAATACTAAGAAGACAGAGTCACTTACATACTTGATTATTTTGCACCATCAGACGAAGAAACAGCAGGTAGTGAGCACTATAAACAAATACTATGACAGATACAGAATCTGTTAAATGATGAATGACAGAAAATTTACGGGACAAGAAATTCTTGAAATAATAAAAGGAATGAATCCAAATAAGAGCACCGGCGAAAATGAAATCAACAGGGAAAGATTCCTTCGAATGTTCTGACTTCTTTCAAAGTATACAGCGACAGTGTACAACATTTGCTTTTGATCAAAGCTATTTTTCTAAGAAATGCAAGAAAGACAAAATAATACCAATAGCAAAAGCTGAAAAGAAGTACAGTATAGAAGTTATTAAATATCGCCATCGGCCTCCTGTATACGGAGGAAAAAATGCTGGAAAACTGTCAATAAACAGAAGTATGCACGATGTTTCTTCAAAGGACTTTCTTAACAACAACCGATATTGGTTCACTCCGTATAAAAGCACTGTAGAGGCTTTAGAAGCAGCACAAAAAATTTTGAAAGTCTGGTGCATGGCCAATATGTGTTAATGGTAAGCATGGACGTACGGGAGGTCTTCGATGCCGCTTGGTAACCTTATATTCTCATTGCTCTTCGGAAATTGCAGTTTCCCTGAAATTTACACAATTTAGTTAAACGTTATTTTGACGAATTAATGTCGTTTCAGCCTGTCAACAACGTCAAGAGTGAGAGGTAAGTAACAAAAAGGTGCTCAAAGGGCTCCTGTAGTGCGCCCCGTATTGTTCAAAATAAATGACACAAAACAAACGATCGCCTTTGCTAGCGATTTGGTGATACCGACAAAAGGAAGCAGCGCCTTTGCACCTGAGAGTGCTTCTAATATCGATATGCAAAAAATCGAAGAATGGGATGAAAATAACAAAATTTGTTTCAGGGCAGGAATCGAAAGTAATTTTAATATTAAGAAAAAGAAAAGGAGAAAAACAAAAGTTAGAATTTTCTTGAACAAAAAAGAACTGGAACACGTTGACTGACTGAAGTATCTTGGAATAATTATTGCCGTTAATTTCAGATTCAGTGATCATTTAAGAGAAAATATGCAGTACTTAAAGTATATTTTTTTGTTTGCAACAAAATTCATAATCAAGTAAACTAACACATGTAGTATTTCCCTACGTAATGGAGCATGTTAATAATTATAATTCTGTGCGGAAATGTTGCTCGGATAGAGGACGACGAGACATTCCTGAACACAATAATCTTCAGCAATGAGTCAACATTCCATTCAGTGGCATGGTGAACACCCACAACTGCTGAATATGAATCCACATGCAAGCCTGGAACTCGTTCTTGACAGTCCAGGAGCCTACGTGTTTTGTACCCTTAGCTAACTGAAAGAGTACGGTTCTTTGTTCTTCACGGAGAAAAATTGTCACCGGGTAGTAGCCTCCAGACGGTCCGAATGGGAACTCTTTCACCTCCGGTACATTTTTCCCAAGAGGATGCCTGTTTACTGCACCCTGGTGTTGTCAGTTACACGCTTAAAGTAGCCTTGAGTTTTTTTGTGTGTGTAGAGAAGAAAGCGATCTGCGATCTTGATACTGTAGAAATCAGCGAGCCGAAGCGAAAAAGGTGGCGAGCCATGAAATGTCTTAACTAAAAATAAAAGCATGTTCTTTTGACTGTGCAACTAAACACGTAATAAAAGGTTTGCGTGTAAGAGTTAACTCAAAGAGGTACGATATTAGGCAGGGATTCTTCATCTGGACGACATATCGGCTTACGGCCTAGCAATTATTAGCCCAGACGAGTAGCCCCCCAATATCCCTTTAACCCCCAATCCCCAATCGCACCTTTGGCCACTTTAGATTTTTTAAATACCAAAAATCTTTTAAAAAGTCTTAAAGATGACCTTCTGAAGACCACTGCTTAGCCTACCTAAGAGGCACTGCTAGGTGCACCAAACCAACATTTCATGAGTACTCAGAAGGTTGGAAAAAATGAATAGAAATGCAGCGTAGGGTAATTACATAGAAGGGTGCAACTTTTTTTCAATAAAAGGCTTTCTTTTTAGTCCACTGTCTTTATTGTGTCAGTGGCGCCCAAAGACATCCGACATAAGAAGTCACTCTCGTCCTGCTAACAGACTCGTCAAAGAGAGGAGATGAGCGAACAGAGGTTCAAGAAATTCTCTTGCCCTTCGGGTGGGAAACAAAGGCGAAATAGTCATCAATAATCAATTGCAAGACGACGCGGAAAGCAAAGAAGACCGCTGCATTAAAGATACGTAATGTGTATGCACAGGACATGTAGCTTGCAATTGAAAAAAAAAGTGTCATGATGATCTCTCTATCCGCCAAAGATTCCGAAACAGTCCCCCATTAGGATCAACGAGTGGGCACTACCAGTGTGGATGTGGCCATGAGAAAAAGATAAATAACCAACGAAAGGGTAATGTTCTACAAGTCGGAGAGTGGAATGTCAGAAGTTTTAACGTGGTAGGAAAGCTAGAAAATCTGCAAGAGGAAATGTAAATGCTCAGTCTAAATACAGTGGGAGTCAGTGAAGTGAAATGGAAAATAGGTAAGGACCTCTGGTCAGACGGATGTAGGGTAATATCAACAGCAGCAGAAAATGGTATAATGGGAGTAGGAATCGTTATGAATACGAAGGCTGGGCAGAGGGTGAGTTACTAGGATCAGTTTACTGATGGAGTAGGCATCGTCACACTCAACAGCAAACCATCACCGACAAAAATAGTTCAAATGTACATGCCGTCGTTGCAAGCTGAAGATGTAGAGACAGAGAAGGTATATGAGGATATCGAACGAGTAATTCCTTCTATAAAGGTAGATGAAAATCTAATAATCACGGAGGACTGGAACACGGTTGTAGAAGAAGGAACAGAAGAAAGAGTTGTGGGAGAATATGAGCTTAGCAGTAGGAATGAGAGGAAAAGACTAATTAAGTTCTGCAATAAATTTCAGCTAGTAGTAGCAAATAAACTGGTCAAACATTACAAGAGGCGGAACTATACGTAGAAAAGGCCGGGAGGTCCGGGAAGATTCCAGCTGGATTACATCTTGTTCAAACAGAAATCCTGAAACCAAATATTGGAAAGTAAGGTGTATCCAGAAGCATATGTAGAATCAGATCAGAATTAAATAATGGTGAAGAATAGACTAAAATGTAAGAGAATCGTACGGAATAATCGTTGTGGAAAGAAACGGGATGTAGAAGTACTGAGAAATGATGAGACACATTTAACGTTCGCTAAAGACGTGGATACTGCAACAACAAATACCACAGTACGCAGTTCCATTGAAGAGAAGTGGATATCTCTAAACAAAGCAATGTTATAAAGACATAAATACTAGGAAGCTAACTGCGAAAGCAATGTCGTAAAGACAAACATAAATACTAGGAAGCTAACTGCGAAGAAACCTTGGGTAACAGATAAAATATTTCAATTGATCGACGAGAGGAGGAAGTACAAAAATGTTCAGGAAACACTGAAATACGGCAATATAAACCGCTCAGGAATTAAATAAATAGAAAGTGCAAAGAAGCCAAGGGGCTAAGGCTGCAGATTGAATGTGAAGAAATCGAAAAAGAAATGGTTGTCAGAAGGAATGACTCAGTATGTAGAGAAGTCAAAACAATTCTACTGTTAAACGCAGGGCAGAGAGTGGGTATGTGGAAAGAGTACAATCAAGACCTCTGTGAAGGGGTGACTACTTGTCTGAGGACGTGATAGAAGAAGAAACTGGAGTCGATATGGAAGAGATAAGGGATCAAATGTTAGAACCAGAATTTAAAAGAGCTTTGGTCGACTTGAGATGAAATAAGACAGAAGGTACAGATTGCACCCCTTCGGAATTTCTAAAATAGTTGGCGGAAGTGGCTACCAAACGACTATTCGAGTTGATGTGTAGAATCTATGAGACTGGCGATATAGAATCTGACTTTTGGAAAAGTAATGAAATGAAAGACCTGCAGCCGTCATTTAGATGTTGTTTTATTATATGGCAACCAATTTCGGTGACTCATACATCATCTTCAGGCCTGTATTCTTAAACAGTACTGATAGCATCATCAACTTACCAACCGTGCAAATACGAAGGACAGATTAAAAACAGAATAAGAATCAAGGACAATATTCTATAAGCGAATTTACAGTAAACATTTGATAAAAATCAACAGATACGTCGATCCATCACACCGTATTTAAAACAGAATTATATCATAACGAATTTCCACTATACCTTGTGAAAATGCACTATTTATTACTAAATTAATTAAATATTTCATGATTATAAATTTGTAAGATAAGTGATACACTAAACTGAAAGATCCTGATGTAACCTACCAATCTATAAAAATGGCTGTAGAAAATGATGGATATATGAAAGAAGGTGACAGATATATGAAAGAAACTATAACATCAGAACTTAGTCACACCACACAGGATACAAGACGAGATGGGTGCTGGACTTGAGCTTCTCTCCACTGACAGGTGCGCTTGAAAAACTATAATTTGTTACAATGATGACTATATGACAATTACTGCATTCAGAGAAAATATTTCGAGAATGCTGCAAGTTATTAATTTCCAGATACGTATGCCATTTATAGTAAGGGCAACTAAATTAAGTAATTTTTATTTTCGTGAAATAACGTGTTCAGCAGTGAGAAACATGCATTTGTGGTGCCAATTGAAGGTCAGGTCGTAAGCGGTACCCTGCAAAGCGACACCATGATTAACCTGCAGCGCCCATGAGCCTTGAGTGTTGCCGTCTTATAAGGGGATCCCCGTATGCACCTCTAATCAACGTGCCGGTGTAACAGAGTTCATTTTGGTAGTCGTATATTTGACTGTGCATTGTGTATTATAGTGTACCGCATTAGTACCTTTAAGTAAATACTCCTGAAAAGAAAGATCGAGTTCCCATTTTTCTGACATGCATTTTGGCTTCGAACTTCACAGAAACACGATCTCTATTTCGTTAAGGAGTGTTGAATTTGAGACGTATTCGTAATCACAAACAACATAGTATTTTGTTTTCCATGATTGCGATTCCAATGCGTGAATGAATTTTTTTCTCTATGTTTCCGATTTTCCAATATGCGAATGGAGGTGAGTGCGACAAATTAAAAAAAAAAAAAAACGATGTATACAGCATTCCAGAGCTTTGTATAGTGTCAACAGGCCTATATGAAAACACTTTTTTTTACCGAATCATGAGGTAAGTGCTAGTTCACACAAATAACAAAGTACCCGTCCCTGCTGATGTGTGTTATGTATGGCAGTCTTCAACTGCGCAAATTACCCGTTGTTCACTTTAAAATGTGTAAGCGCATATATTAACTGTTTACTTGTGTGATACGCTATAACCACTGCATTCGTTTTCTTGGTTGAAAATATTTTAGTTGCCTTTTGTAGCTTAATTTAGTTTACAGGTGAACCCAGCATTTTTCATATATTGACTCAATGCAAGTAAGAAACAGCGATCTCATTTTGCTACTGCAATCGTGTACGCACAATGTCTCGATAATACAGCAGTTCTTAGCGTACTTTCAGACATCTTCAGTAATGTCCTGGTGCAAATTATATTCAGATATTTGTGACGTGACACATAGTATCCCACAGAAATGACGATAGGTAATGTAGGCCCGAAATCCTATCAAGACATTATATAAATACGCCGCCTTTAACGACAATAAAAGTCCGTAAATAATTCGTTCATCTGCGTTTTAATCTTCCAGATTTCTCGCTGTTGTTGTGAATTCCCGATGGAAATTGGTCTTATGTAGTGTTAATGCAAATGTTCTATGTAGCATTTATCTACTTCTTATGCTTATCGTCCTATTCACATTTACGTTTTATGTATGGCAGTTATAATTTAAGAGTATTTGACTTACTGTAAATTTTATGTGGCTGTGAATTGAGTGTGCTATTTCATACACTAACTTTCAATTACTGCAGTTGCATGCTATCATGGAAGCGGAAATACAAGTAAAAAGGTATTTCGTTTGGTTTGTCTATGCAGAAATATGCATTTATTAACTGGATTACACACAACATAGTAAAGAAAATGAAAACTCAATATTCTTCTCTATAGAGCGAAGTTTCGCTTCTGCTCGTAAGGTCTTATTGTGTAAGATTCAAGTCGTATGAGACGTTTCAATTGAAGTAAGTCACTGGAATCTTAGGTAGTGACAGCAACTTATGTTCAACGAAGTTTCTGTCAAAATGTCTCTGTTTTTTAAGAGATTATGACGCTAAGCTGTGTCGCGTTACCTAACTCCTTCGTATTTTGAAGCAGCCGTCAAGGACTGCTATCAGGCAGCCAAACAAAAGCATGATTCTGTCTGTCTGCAAGCGTAAGTTTTCTAAGCGAATAATGCTTACAGGAAGGCAGTGATTTTAGGACAGGACCATTATCACCTTTTTCACATCTCCACGATTTCTCTTAGTCATTCGATAGGACATTCGTAAACTGTGTGAACTGAAGAAGGACGACGTAATTTCTAGTGAAAATTATGACTTCAGGCAACAAGAAAATTATTTAAAGACAGAGTATATTTTTTTGTTTAAAGTGGCATCATTTTTTAATCACTCTGAACGGCATGAAGTATTTGAGCTCTATGGTATGTTAGTTTTGACCAGTCTAAAGATTACATCTAGTAATTTGAAAATTCTGTTCTTCTCTCAACACTGGTCTTACTGAACTCAAACTTTGATCTCCCTCTACAATATGTAACCCACATACTTCCCTCCGTTATACAGGGTGAGTCACCTAACATTACCGCTGGATATGTTTCGTAAACCACAACAAATACTGACGAATCGATTCCACAGACCGAACGTGAGGAGAGGGGCTAGTGTAATTGGTTAATACAAACCATAAAAAATGCACGGAAGTATGTTTTTAACACAAACCTACGTTTTTTTAAAATGGAACCCCGTTAAGTTTGTTAGCACATCTGAACATATAAACAAATACGTAATCAGTGCCGTTTGTTGCATTGTACAATGTTAATTACATCCGGAGATATTGTAACCTAAAGTTGACGCTTGAGTACCACTCCTCCGCTGTTCGATCGTGTGTATCGGAGAGCACCGAATTACGTAGGGATCCAAAGGGAACGGTGATGGATCTTAGGTACAGAAGAGACTGGAACAGCACATTACGTCCACATGCTAACAGCTTTTTATTGGTCTTTTTCACTGACGCACATGTACATTACCATGAGGGGTGAGGTACACGTACACACGTGGTTTCCGTTTTCAATTACGGAGTGGAATAGAGTGTGTCCCGACATGTCAGGCAATAGATGTTCAATGTGGTGGCCATCATTTGCTGCACACAATTGCAATCTCTGGCGTAATGAATGTCGTACACGCCGCAGTACATCTGGTGTAATGTCGCCGCAGGCTGCCACAATACGTTGTTTCATATCCTCTGGGGTTGTAGGTACATCACGGTACACATTCTCCTTTAACGTACCCCACAGAATGAAGTCCAGAGGTGTAAGATAAGGAGAACGGGCTGGCCAATTTATGCGTCCTCCACGTCCTATGAAACGCCCGTCGAACATACTGTCAAGGGTCAGCCTAGTGTTAATTGCGGAATGTGCAGGTGCACCATCATGCTGATACCACATACGTCGACGCGTTTCCAGTGAGACATTTTCGAGCAACGTTGGCAGATCATTCTGTAGAAACGCGATGTATGTTGCAGCTGTTTGGGCCCCTGCAATGAAGTGAGGACCAATGAGGTGGTCGCCAATGATTCCGCACCATACATTTACAGTCCACGGTTGCTGTCGCTCTACCTGCCTGAGCCAACGAGGATTGTTCACGGACCAGCAATGCATGTTCCGTAGATTCACTGCCCCGTGGTTTGTGAAACCCGCTTCATCGGTAAACAGGTAGAACTGCAACGCATTCTGTGTTAATGCCCATTTACAGAATTGCACTCGATGATTAAAGTCATCACCATGCAATTGCTGATGTAGCGACACATGAAACGGGTGAAAGCGGTGACGATGCAGTATGCGCATGACACTACTTTGACTCAGTCCACCGGCTCTCGCAATGTCCCGTGTACTCATGTGTGGGTTCATGGCAACAGCAGCTAACACACCAACTGCACCCGCTTCTCCTGTGACGGGCCTGTTACGGACCCGTTTGCGTGCTACGACCATACCTGTTGCATACAGTTGACGGTAGATGTTTTGCAATGTGCGGCGCCTTGGATGCTCTCTGTCCGGGTACCGTTCTGCATACACCCTGCAGACTTCAGCTGCATTTCGTCGACACTCGCCATAGATGAGTATCATCTCCGCCTTTTCAGAGTTCGAATGCACCATGGTCACAGTTCCTACAACACTACACTAACACAGATGTCTGGTAACACGGTGTACTACAATTGGTCTGTGTGCGGAGACGAATGCAGAATAACAATAGCAGCAAGCGCTACATGCGGACACTGCGACAGCTAGACCAAACCACAACAGTGCACTACAGCCTCACTCGTAAACACGGTCGTCATGGTAAACATGTCCCTGCAGATGCTGCTCGCCGACCGTGGCCCGTGTTTGTTACAACACGCAACTGAACGCGGAGGTTTCAAGCGTCAACTTTAGGTTACAATTTCTCCAGATGTAATTAACATTTTACAATGCAACAAACGGCACTGATTACGTATTTGTTTATATGTTCAGATGTGCTAGCAAAACTAACGTCGTTCCATTTAAAAAAACGTAGGTTTGTATTAAAAAACATACTTCCGTGCATTTTTGTATGGTTTGCATTAAACAATTACACTAGCCCCTCTCCTCACGTTCGGTCTGTGGAATCGGTTCGTTAGTATTTGATGTGGTTTACGAAATATAGCCAGCGGTAATGTTAGGTGACTCACCCTGTATAATTTGACCATTCTTCGATGTCTCAGGATGTGCCCAATCAACCGGTCTCTTCCTTTGCTTAAGTTATGCCGTAAATTTCTTTTCTCTTAAATTCGCCTGAATGTCTCAGAATCAGTTAACCGATTTATCCAGCTAATCTACCGCATTATAATGTGGCAACACACTGTGAAGGTTCCTACTATCTTCTTTTCTGAACTATTTACCGTCCATGTTTCACTTCCTAAGACTTGAATTTATACTTGACGTTAGGAAATTTCCCTTTTGTTGTTAGCATGCATTTTATATCATCTCTTCTTCGGCCACTGCCAAGTATTTTACGGCTCCAAATAGCAAACCTCTCTGACTACTTTCAGTGTCTCATTTCCAAACATAATTCTCTCAGCATAGTCTGATTTACTTCGACTACATTGCATTATCCGTGTTTTAGTTTATCTTCTCAAGATACTAGCTATCCCGTTCAACTGATCCTCCAAATCCTTTGCCATCTGTGACAGAACTAGAATGTCATCGACAAACCTCAAATAATTTTAGTTTTTTTATTCCTGATCTTTAACTTCTTTTCCAATTTTCTCCTTGATTTCCTTCACTACTTGCTCAATGTATAAACTGAATAACATCGGGGATAGGCTACAACATTGTCTCATTCGCTTCTCAATTGCTGCTTCCTCCTGGTGTTCTCGGTTTTCATAATTGCGTTATTGTTTCCGCAAAAGCTGTAGATAACCTTTTTCTCCCCGTACTTTAGCCTTGTTACACTCAGAGTGTATTCAAGTCAAATCCTCAAAACATTTCTCTAAATGTGCAGATGTTATAATCGTCGGCTGGTCTCTCTTCACTCTATCTTTTAAAATAACTTGTAGGGCTACTATTGCTCCGTCTTTGTGTGTCCATCTTTGTAGAAGGTGATGGTTGCGACGGTGGCTGGTCAATTTGACGTAAATGGCCTTCAGCTGTAAGCGATGAACTGTTTATTAAACTACCGGTTTTAACGTTACATTATGAGTTCATCAACTTAAGAACTATGTGCCCCCGTACAAGCAATGGAATGAAGTTTAATAATCAAAAATAATGAGAAGGTCAATCATCTGATGACGATGGGACAAGTAAATATTGCCAACGGGTCATGCCCAAAAGGTATATAAGAACATATAAGAATATATATGATTTACAAAATTCGGTTTAAACAAGGTACCTCAACAATGCGGATGTCATAATTAGCAATATTAAAATGGAATCCATATAACCTAATTAAAAGTAATAGGGATAAAGTATACATGGTACCGATGCCATATAAAAAGTATAGAATAACAAAGATCAACACATATCAATTGAAAGTTTACAGACAGTATATAACAATGTAGGGTGTTTCATTTCTGTACTAATAAAATAATTTGAAACGGACTGCCAGAGGTGACTATAACGAACTTTCACTATGTAAAATACAGCATGTAAAAGATAAATGTGTACGTTCACAAATAAAATCATAACTACACTATTCGCCATTAAAATTGCTACACCAAGAAAAATGCAGATGATAAACGGATATTCATTGGACAAATATATTATACTTGAACTGACATGCGATTACATTTTCACGAAATTTGGGTGCATAGATCCTGAGAAATCAGTACCCAGAACAACCACCTCTGGCCGTAATAACGGCCTTGATACGCCTAGGCATTGAGTCAAACAGAGCTTGGATGGCGTGTACAAGTACAGCTGCCCATGCAGCTTCAACACGATACCATAGTTCATCAAGAGTAGTGACTGGCGTGTTGTAACGAGCCAGTTGCTCGGCCACCATTGACCAGACGTTTTCAATTGGTGAGTGATCTGGAGAATGTGCTGGCCAGGGCAGCAGTCGAACATTTTCTGTATGCAAAAAGGCCCGTACAGGAGCTGCAACATGCGGTCGTGCATTATCCTGCTGAAATGTAGGGTTTCGCAGGAATCGAATGAAGGGTAGAGCCACGGGTCGCAACACATCTGAAATGTAACGTCCACTGTTCAAAGCGCCGTCATTGCGAACAAGAGGTGACCGAGACGTATAACCAATGGCACCCCATACCATCACACCGGGTGATACGCCAGTATGGCGATGACGAATACACGCTTCCAATGTGCGTTCACCGCGATGTCGCCAAACACGGATGCGACCATCATGATGCTGGAAACAGAACCTGGATTCATCCGAAAAAATGACGGTTTGCCATTCGTGCACCCAGGTTCGTCGAGTACACTATCGCAAGCGCTCCTGTCTTTGATGCAGCGTCAAGGGTAACCGCAGCCATGGTCTCCGAGCTGATAGTCCATGCTGCTGCAAACGTCGTCGAACTGTTCGTGCAGATGGTTGTTGTCTTGCAAACGTCCCCATATGTTGACTCAGGGATCGAGACGTGGCTGTAGGATCCGTTACAGCCATGTGGATAACATGCCGGTCATCTCAACTGCTAGTGACACGAGGCCGTTGGGATCAAGCACGGCTTTCCGTATTACCTTCCTGAACCCACCGATTCCATGTTATGCTGACAGTCATTGGATCTCGACCAACGTGAGCAGCAATGTCGTGATACGATAAACCGAAATCGGGATAGGCTACAATCCGACCTTTATCAAAGTCGGAAACGTGATGGTACGCGTTTCTCCTCCTTACACGAGGCATCACAACAACGTTTCACCAGGCAACGGTGGTCAACTGCTGTTTGTGTATGAGAAATCGGTTGGAAACCTTCCTCGTGTCAGCACGTTGTAGGTGTCGCCACCGGCGCCAACCTTTTGTGAATGCTCTGAAAAGCTAATCATTTGCGTATCACAGCATCTTCCTGTCGGTTAAATTTCGCGTCTGTAGCACGTCATCTTCGTGGTGTAGCAATTTTAATGGCCAGTAGTGTACATAAAACTATATTCATTAAGTGAATAAACCATGTGTGGACATGTAGACACCACATCAAGTTAAAATTGTTTGTACATGAAGTGACAACTTGATTTGGTATCTACCTGCCCACCCATGGTTTATTTACTTGAGGAATACACTCTTTACCTAGTTAAGATTTTATTCGTGATTTGTCTTTTACGTGTTCCTTAGGTATTTTAAGCAATGGAAGTTCGGTACAATTAACTCTGGCAGGCTGTTTCAGATTATTTTATTACTACAGAAGTGAAAGACCATACATTGTTTGAGATTTGTCATTTACTGTCACTTAACTTCCTATACATTTGGGTTGATTGTTGTTATTCAACACTTTCATCTGATTTGGGAATAATATACACTTTTTCTCTGTTACTTTTAATTATTTTATGTGACCTCCACTTTAATATTACTGAGTATTACGTCCACATTGGTGAGACATCCTGCTTAAATTGAATTTTGGCAATTACTTTCCGCTAACCTCCCTATTACATTAAGTGATTCTTATGTGTCTGTTATACGACCCGTCGACAATACGTACTTGTCCCAAACTATCGTTACTTCATCAGATAACACACATGAAATTACACGCGTTACACGAATACACGCTGGATACACGGTGTTGCTGATTGAACGACCTCGTTATATCACAGTGCATAGGATTACCAATGCTCTAAAATTTTATAAAAGGGAAAATTGAAAATTTTCTGTCCTCTTCATTATGGTTGATTGTTACACTTAATTATATTGTTCTTTATACAGGCACCTGATGAGATTGTAATGTGCCATAGGAACCGGTAGCTTAATAAAAAGTTTAAAATTCACGACTGAAGGTGTACTGCTGTTTACTATTGCCTCTCGTGTCCCTAAATTTCTGCAGGGTCCGAAATGGTATTCATCAAAGCTGGCTTCTATCAGGTTTTCTATTCGTCTGAAAATAATTCGTGAGTATTCTGAAACTCAAACCGGAGAAGAATGCCGAAACGGGGTTTAGTGGAATGATATGTAATGCTCTATGTACAGATACGGACAGTACAAAGACAGGATCCGATCTGCGAAACGTGAAAACACGCTCAGTCCATGCGGAAGTAACTCTGGGCGATGTAATCCAGAATGGTTGCAACGTTTTTATTTCCAAGTTGAAGAGTATGTGAAAGCAAAGTGGTGTTACTCACCTAGGAGGTTACCATAGAATATGGGAGCGGGAAGGAAGGCGAACAGGCTAATCAGGACGATGCCGACTCCCATGGCAGCAGACTTGTCCTTTTCGTCGACGCACCTGAAAACGTTAAAACAACGAACCAAATGTAAGATGTTTGGTCTTACGCATGATATCTTCTTTCTTACAATCAGACTAAGAAACCAATAACGATTTGTACGAATTACACCGACGGAAAAGAAATCGCACCACTGAGAAGGAGTTGTGCGACGCAAAGGGAAGTTGTTACGCATGTTTCTACACCTGACAGATGATATCTGTTCAAATTTCGCTCCAGTCGCATAAGAGCGGCGCTAGTAGCGCCACTATGAGGGCGCAAATCAGTTTTGCTTTAAATACACGGTCGTGAGTGTTAGTTGCCTTTGAGAGTGGATGTGGTTGAGGTGAGGTTAGTCAAGAATAGATTTAAGATGACAAAGATGCCATTATCAGCACCTCACTGAGTTTGAACGAGGTCGCGTAATAGGACTGTGAGAAGCTGGATGTTCCTTCTGCTATACTGCAGAAAGACTTGGCAGGAGGGACCGATGACCGTAGCAGTCTGGTCCCTTTCATCCCCCAAACCAACCAACCAACCAACTTGGCAGGAACGTAGCCGCTGTACATTATTGCTGGCAGCGGTGGTCACGAGAATGTAGAATCGCAAGAAGTCCGGGCTCCGGATGGACACATGCCGGGTGAGCCACGGTAAAAATTGCTGTTTTGAAGAGCGCGCCGCAGTGCGTAGTGTGAAGCAGTCGCCCTTCGTTTCTGGCGGTGGCGCCGCTGAGGCAATCGCAGCTTTGGTGTCTCCCCCTGGTGGGAAAGGTTGCCTGTTCACGTGCATTTAAGAGGCGCTACGAGCTCGCCAGGGTCTCAGTCGGAGTGAGTCCGGGTCAGTCTCTCGTCCGAATTTGTGAGGCAGTTAGTGTCTGTCTGTCGTCCGGAGTGCTAGTATGTCTTTGGTTCGGATCAATCTTTAAAGCCGGATAAATTAGAGTCTCTCCACTCCACCAGTAAGAGAACTCAGCGAGTGGTCGCCCGGTCGGGGCTTAGTTCCTGCATCTGAGTCTGCGCATTGGGCCGCAAGTCTGCTCGAGTTGCTCAGGAAATAGTCATTGGAGGTTGGATCGATCGGTTGGCCGGTCGCGCACTGAGACACAAGATAACTCGTCCACCTTCAGCGTCGGCGCATGTGAGGTCGCCACATGAGTCCAGTGGGCCGCGCCGTATAGTGAGGGGTAGTGGCTTCGCGGCCGACACGAGTGCAGCAGGAGCCAACCTACGACATCGGTCTGCCCGGTGCGAGCTGCAACGCCGTGAGACGGGAGATCGGCGCGCCTTCCTGCGTCCGTTGAAGCGGATGGCAGCGGACGGTTCGGAGAACGATTTGGGGGGTGCTGCGCCAGGTCTTCTCGAAAAATCGCAGTTTATTAAAAGTTATGTGATTGGTGATATGTTGTTTCATTTACTTGTTAAATTCTACTTGTTTTCTTGGTGAGGTCACCAGCCGCTTTGTTTTGGAGGCGTCCGACCATTCTTCTCCGTTTGCCCACCCGCGGGAAGGTGGTTATTTATGAATTGGGTTGTCCGTTTTTCCCTTGTGGACTAGGGGCGGGTTAGAGCAACCTGTGGTTTGGGTTGTTCGGTTATCTCCCTAGCAATCTACCGTACGTTAGTAGCTGCCTCTGTCATGTTTGTTGGATTCGGTGTGTTAACGAATTTATTGCTTGGAGTGTAACGGCCTAATTCCTGAAATATGTTTTGATCTTGCCTATCATCTTGAGAGGCAGTATCTGTGTACTGTAGAGCATCTTAACTTGTTTGGCCAACATTGTATAATTTTATATAAGATTGCATTTCATGGGCTTTTATTTAAATGGTCATTTTAGTATATAAAGTTGCCACCCTTCCACCGTAAGACTTTTCTTAGAAGTTAAAATCAAGTTGCACCTTCGGTGGCGAAGTTAATATTTTCATTTTGGTGTTTTGTACCATTTCCATCCCTCCTACGGGGTGCACAGTTTGTGTAGTTGTGTGAATTGTTAAAACTTTTAGTTTAAAGTAATCTGGTGTGTTCCAGATTTGCACCAGTGTAGTTTTTCAGAGGTTGTTGTGAGCGGTCATAACTACGGCCGTGTCAAAATGGAGCGACAAGATACTCAGCCCGAAAGCTCATACAGTCAAAAACTTGTTTCTTTCTGCCTCTGTATAAATTGTAACTTGATATTTAGAGGGTGCTTTCTGATTATAATTTTAAATCTGTTTCTTTTAAAAAATGCTTTAGGCACCAGTACAGTGAATAAATTACCGTTTTTTAAAAAGGAATTTGCTGGTGATTTCATCAGTTACTCCCTGGCAACTACTTCCACCCTCACATAGTGTGATTAAACGTGTTAATGTTCTTGATGAATCGCTAGCAAGTAGAATAAATTCTCAAGAAAATTCTTTGAAAATAAATCACGGTTCACCTGCAAAGAAGACCATAGTGTTCGGCATATGGCTCTGGCGCATTGTATTACATCTGCAGCAGCAGTCTGGGCAGCAGCTGGGGCCACAGTGATACAACGAACTGTTACGAATCGGTTACTTCAAGGACAGCTACGACACAACTCCCTTGTAGCGTGCATTCGACTGAATCCAGGCCACCGCCGTCTGCGACAGCAGTGGTCTCAAGCGAGAGTTCATTCGTGGGCAGGGTGGATGTTTGTTGTGTTTTTGGATGAAAGCTGTTCCTGCCTCGGTCCTAGTGATGGCAGTGCATTGGTTCAAAGGAGGCCAGCTGAGAGCCTGCAACCAACCTGCCTGAGTGCTAGACGCACTGGGCCTACATCTGGAGTTACGGTCTGTGGTGCGCTTTTGCACGACATCAGGTGTACTTTCACGGTTATCTCACGCACCCTGACTGCAAATTTGTACGTCAACCTGGTGATTCGACCTGTTATACTGTTATTCATGAACAGCATTTCAAGGGTTGTTTTCGAACAGCACAACTCTCGTTCACATGCCTTTGCAATGCCTTATCTCACGCTTACATTAACCGGTGGCCTTGCTATGTTAATCACTCAAATATATTATCTAGACAAATGTATTTCCAAAATTTCATTACTCTACATTAATAATGTTTTGGAACTACGATTGTTTTCCGTCTACGCACTTATAACAAAAAAACAACTCAACTTTCGTCAATAACAAGAACGATGAAAGGAAATAAACAAATATCAAGTGCTAATTGCATTTATTAATTTATTTTGTCAAATGACGATGCATCAAATAACGAACGGGCGCAACGGAAAAAAAACGAAAAATGAAAAATGAAAAAAAGTCTTCCTCACAAGTGTTCTGAGAGTGCAAGTCTGAATCGAATTTGCTGTGTGCCTGGTGCATTAACTAAAGAGTTAAGGCGCGTCCCTCCGTAACATCATGGTAGCATCACTTAAATGGACACTAACATGTACATCGTAGAAATATTTTTAACAAGTGCTTTTAGAAGGTCGCTGTTAAAAGAAGACTCGAGACGTGACCTACAGTGGTATTAACATCATCTTGTTCTGGTTACCGATAATTTATTCTTTTACATTCTAGTTAAGTACAATCACGGTATGCGTAGCCTAATTATTTCTGTTTTCGAGACAGTTATTATGTTATATGTAAATGAAATTCACTGAACCCTCTTTATGCTTTTAATTAAATCCCACAAAGTATCATTATTTATCATTTCACTGTGAGGCTGTCCAGTAATTATTCACTAAAACCGGGCTGATAGCGTAGCCTACACAAAATTACAAATTATATATGAGACGCTCCTGTCCTTTTACGCAAATACATAGACAGAAACAAAAATTTTAGAAAGAGATAAATGAAAGAACAATTAACATAAAAAATTAACATAAAAAATAAAAAACCTTTAGTTTGCAATTCTTCAGATCACTCAATACAAATAAAACAGTTATGTATGAGACTCCACAGGAATGATTACAGATGGAGAATAAACCAGTAACAGGCCTGCAATTTCCCGTACGATAACAAATACAGATAAAAGAGTGTAAGAGAAATATCAACAAAACTAAAGTCATGGGTGTAAGCATAAAAACCAGCGACGCTTCTTCGTCTGACCTATTTCAAGTTTTATAATACACGGAATTAATTGAGACATTAATTTAGTAATCACAGAATTAATTATGATGCATGTTTACCAGAAGCCGGTCTTCTTAATTCCATCGTTCTACTGTACTGCACAGAAATACACTGAATTTTTTTTTCTCAATTCAGTAGCTTCGTTCCCCGCGTATGGAGTTACTCTAGAGCAGCCTCTGTTAATTGTAACTCACGCTGGATGAGTGTGATAAACCGAGTTCGTCATTTTGATAAAAATCTTCTCGTTCTTCAAACAGATGAGGCAGAGCATCCCTTCAATAATATGATGCTACACAAGTGAACCTGACGCAATGAAATTTAGACAGCTAGCACATAAGATAACTCTATCAGCTACATGTTGGAATGACAGTGATGGAAATTAGTATAAAAAAACGTAGTTATTTATGAAAACATGTTTATTTAAGTGTATGCTATTGCACGCATTTTTCCTGTACAGTTTCCAATAAAGAAGAACAAAATACATTCTCGTTTTACCATTAGTATTGTAACTTAAGAAATTTAATGAAACAAGACAACTTTAGAAGTGGAAGTTTATATAAACGCACTTATTAAAGTTGTTAGAATAATCTACCATATACAGTATACAACTGTGACCTAGTATTTAGTCGAACCTTTACCATTAGCACTGGTACATAAGAAATTTAGTGAAACAAGACAGCTGTAAAGGCGGAGATTGATATACAGGCACTTACGAAACCAAGCGGGGTGGCGCAGTGGTTAACAAGCTGGACTCGCATTCGGGACGACGATGGTTCAAACCCGCGCCTGGCCATCCTGATTTAGGTTTTCCATGAGTTCCCTAAATCTCTTCAGGCAATTGCTGGGATGGTTCCTTTGAAAGGGCACTGCCGACTTCCTTCCCCATCCATCCCTAATCCGATGGGACCGATAACCTCGCTGATTGTTGCCCTCCCCCAAATCAACCAGCACTTAGGATGTTATTAGAACAATCTAACATATACAATATATATACCACAACTATGACCTACTGTTTAGTCGAACCTCTACTGTTCTTAATAACTGCAAAACTCGTCTTAAACTTTGACTGTATGAGGGCAGTGATCTCTTGTTCCGAGATTGATGTCCACTCCAATTGTCGTTTTCAGCTCGGTCAGGTCACAGTCTCAAATTGTCGTCCAATGCGTAAACACTTCGTGCAAGTATTCCACATAGATTCTCCATGCGATTTAAACCCGGACTTCTGGATGGCCAGCTCAGAAATGGAATATCTTTATCTTGAAACCAAGACTTTGTCTTGGGAGACCTATGACGCCCAGCATTATTGTACTGCAATAGTAAATTGTCATCGTCGAATTCCTCATACACACGAACCAATTCAGTGTCAAGCATTCCTGTATAATGATCGTACTCCATCTTGCGGTGTAACCATGCTATATTGGACGTACCATTAGCACAAATGCTGCCCAGATCATAAATTTGCCACCGCCAAAGTTTCTGCTCATCCGAACGTGCTCGTCTGCATGGAGATCATGACAGTAATACCTAAAACCATCTGGCACAACAAATTAAATTTCTCATCATCACTGAAAATTGCTTTGTTCCATTCTACGGTCCACGGTATACGTTCTTTCGCAAGCTTCAGTCGAGCCTCCTTATGCGTATTGTTTAAAGGTGACTTATGGTGCCGTTTCTTGATTCGCATCTTGAGCTAGGATTTGACTAACGTTTCTGGAAGTGACTGATAACTGCAGGTCAACCACGATTTGAAAGGAGCACAAGCCGTCGACTTTTCATTTACGCACAGTCAAAGGTGTATCTGATTCTGACAATTTTCGTCTCCGGGCATGTTTGTCATTTTTGCCATACTGTGCACCCAGTCGGACAAAATTATCAATAACATAAATGGAACGCCCTAATTTCATAGCAATCTGATGATTATACAGGCCCACTTCTTTATACGCCTTAATACCTGCTTACTCGTTACCCGAGAGAGGCTTTCCACGTGGCATTATCATAATAATTGCCCCGCGACGTTAGCAGACACACCTCCAAATTGTAACTCTAGTGACCTGTTGACATTCACAATTGTGTGTATCACCTAGTAGACCTGCCTTTATACCACCTCCCACCCCTTCCCACCCGAAAGACCGCCTTTTTTTCAATTTTTAAGTAATCGCCCTAATTCTAATGGTGAAATGAGAATGTATTTTGTTTTGCGTTGTTGTAAACTGTATCGGAAAAACGCGTGCAATACCAAATACGTAAATAAGCATGTTTTTTTCACAAATAACCACATACCCTTACATAGATTTCCACCACTATATTACGACGTTCGATGGCTAGCCACAAAATTTTAATTACAATCTGGGTGGGGGTGGAGGGTTGGGGGGGGGGGGAAGTTGTGACCATGGAACTTATTAGTTGTTTTAATACTTTCTTACACATTATCCCTTATATGTGACTAACTTTTCCCAACAATGGATGACTTGTCGATGACCTTGAGGCAGAAGTCTGATCTTGGGTTATCCAGGAAACATTCTCCTCGAAAATCATCTCGCAGTCGTTCTGGAAATGCTTACCCCACTGTTGCTTCTTTGTATGGGAGTACAACGATTATGCTGCGTAGCTTCGACGAGGCGCATTGTCTTGACAGCCTTCCTTCACCTTCTCTGGTAGTAGTTAATCCACGTTTCCACTGCTTGCTTTGTTCTTTGGCCCTCGGTCATGGTGACGTAGGACTGCTAATTCATGATGGTTACGCTGCTAAAGAAGTCATCTACTTTCGCATGACAAGGCTGCAAAATTTCCCTTGGTTGTGCGACAGTCTTCAATAGATGTGAGCAGCCACGGAACCCATCTGTCTGTGAATTTTATTATGTTCAAAATGTCATACAAAATGTTGAAAACTAATCCATTACCGATTTCCACTCTTTGCACTCTAGTTTCTATTGTGATACGCCGGTATACGAGCACCGGAGTCTCTTGTCTATAGATTTACAATTCTTCGCAGAGAGATGGACTGTCACTTGATTGCTCATCATTCATCCTTTCTTTTACGGCTCCGGAACCATTTGTGAAACTTAACAACTGTGTCATATTGTAACGAGTCTGCTAAAGTGAGAGCAATAACCATTGTGAAAAAGTTCCCTTGCTTAATTTGCGCAGCGTAGCTATGGGATACCGAGATGAACGCGTTTAGACTATTGCTCAGTGCATGCAGATATAGAGGGGTGATTTTCTGTCTAAATCAGAGAGAGACTTCCTTTCTTGTATTAAACCTTTAAAATATCGGTATTTACAAGTACACTGACGGAAAAAAATAGCAACACCAAGAAGGAGTTGTGCGACAAAAACGGAATTTGGTAGGTGTGTTTCTACAACTGAAAGATGACGTTTACTCAGATTCGCGGCAATCGCATAAGAATGGTGGTAGTAGCACCACTAAGAGGTTGCAAATCAGGTTAGCTTTACATACACGCTGCAACGGTTGTGACCGTTAGTTACCTTTGAGGTTGGATGTGGTGAGTTGATGTTGGTCAAGAATGCTTTTATGGCGACAAAAACGCCATTATCAATACCTTATTGAGTTTGAACTAGATCTTGTAATAGGGCTATGAAAAGTTGGATGTTCCTTCTGCGATACTGCAGAAAGACTTGGCAGGAATGTAGCCACTGTAAAAACTCTCTTGGTTATCCCACGCACCCTGACTGCAAATTTGTACGTTAATCTGGTGATTCGACCCGCTGGGCTGCCATTCATGAACATCATTCCAGATGTTTTCCAACGCTCACAACCGCTGTTGTAACCCAACATGTTCTACAGAGTGTCGCCATGTTGCCTTGACCTGCTCGATCACCAGATCTGTCTCCAATCGGACACATATGGGACAACATCGGAAGTCAATTCCAGCGTCATTCTCAAACAGCATTAACCGTCCCTGTACTGACCGACGAAGTGCAACAGGCAGGGAACTCCACGGGACAAACTGACTTCCGGCACTTGTACAACACAATGCAACGTTCTGGCGACTACATGGGTTATTATTGTAGCACCACTTCACATTTGCAATGGATTATCTCGCATTTACATTAACCTGTGATCTTGTAATGTAAATCGCTTAAATATGTTACCTAGACAAATGTATTCCCGAAACTTCATTACTCTACATTAATTATTTTTTTGTATTGCGGTTTCTTTCAGCCAGATTATTTATCTTAACTTACATGCATAGAATTAATCAGAGATCCTCCACTGCCAATAGGGAGACTGTTGCAGCCAACTCGCCAAACTCACTGCCAAAAAGACGTCTATAAGTAGGTTAGTTCAAAACATTTCCATAGGACTTTGAGTAGCTAGGACATTAGACTATAATCGTATAAGCGGTTAAGATGTTCTTCCTACTTAAATAACCTTGTCACTTCATTTATGTATTGCTAGAACACAGATACAATTTTTACAGGTAAAACTTTTTTTGTTTTGGTTTTGTTTTGAATAGGCGTTAGTTGCCTAACTCAGTAGACAACATTTATTATGATCTGTTGTATTGTTAATTGCTATCGACTTCTTGCGTGATGAGAATCGTCTTGCAGCATTGCTATAGAAAGTATTGCTCTTATTGCTCAGGTAAATCTGAAGTAACAGTGTGAGTATGACAATATTTATTTTCCTACAAGACAGCGTTAAACGCCAACACCAAGCGTTTGGGTTGGAGAGATCCAGCAGGGAGTGGAAGTAAGGATGCTACCACAGTCCTTGGACCTTTGCCAGGGGCAAATATTCGTTGCACAACTTCGGGACGTGACAGGGAATCTGAAATTCCACATGTTTACCTAGAACACGAGTTTGTATCGTCAATAACTTTTTTTTACATTTGAGCACAAAGACGTCAACTCTGTTTGAGTAACACAACCAAAACGAAGTCCGATTGCCCAATTATTATCGCGACCGTAGTAAGAAAACAATTTAGTAAGATTTTAACGATTGGTGAAACCAGAAAATTAAGACTGGGAGTAGCTGGGCGTTTCTGTCACGAAGCTGATGGTGCCTGAATCGAAAACCAGAGACCATTGCAGAAGCTTCACGGATATAGAATAGTGTAGGGCAATATGTGATCGGAATAGCTGGGAGTACCCAGTTTATTACGGGTAGTGAAACGTTATCACATCTACCGACATTCAGAGGGTACCTGTTTGCGATTGTACGCTAATCAGTTGGTACGCATCCAGAGTCTTCCGCTATTTCTGCGTTGAAAGAGAGGCAACCACAAGTGCCAACAGGTTGCAAAGGTTGCCTATCTCTCGGGCGTCGATCATCAACTTCATGAGTTCCGTGCGTGCGCTCGAAGCTCTGAGGCGGTAAATTTCGACGGAACACTTTAATACGTTGACACAGCATTAGAAAAAATGCCTTAAGTTGATGACGGTAGTGCTGATCTAAAGAAGTAGATTAGTCTCGTAAATTTTATCAAACGGAAATTAAGTACGTACGGAAACACACGGGGAATCCCAAGCCTCTATTGTCAAAATTATGCGGTTGGTAAATCCCACTTGGACTCTTAGGAAGTAATAGTCGGAAATTAATATTTATTTAATTATTGACATGAAAAATAGACATACTATAGCAAAAATTAAACCTCGTAATATCTCTTGTAAGTGCTGACTGCTAGTCACAATGTATGCATTCCACCATAACCCACTGACGCAACAGAGTAAAAATACATTTGGGTTCATTGTTTGCATGCGTTTTGAACAATGTAGGTTTAGTTACATGACTACTAGTTTTCTCTGCATTGCATTTTTTGAAGTGTGCATTTCCTTCACTTAGAGTATTCAATTTGGGGGCCCTCTAACAAGTATAATTTAAACCCTAAAACCTTGGCATATCCTGCACGAAGATATTTTCAATAACTTAGCGTTGGGATACCGGTTTCATATGACGTAAGGACTAATCGTGCTTGTTGATTAATGTCCTGCAACAAGGTCCAATACCATTTCATCAAATTATACTGTGCGAACAGTTCTATCTCGGCAACTTCGGCCATATCTCTGTGTCTTGAAGGGTCCAATTTTGCCGTAAGCTTCAACCTGCGACGGTAAACACTTCTTCCAGTCAGTAAGAACCTCACAGCGAAAGTTACCTCTGTAAACTCGTTCGGATTTCTGGGTTGTACATCTTGCTGCTTGAATCCTGGAATCTCCTGTAAAGAGTGATTACCTATAAAGTGTTGTGAAATTCCACTGTGGGCATGTCACAGACCACTGTGTATTTTTTTAAGCAGTGGTGGCAACTTCGATGCAGAAGCCAGCTGTTTGTTATGAAACAGGAGCAGTTTACGACCACGAATCTCACACGGGTTCTCGTACAAGACCTCGTAGCACGTCAAATATCTACTACCCATTTCCTTCACTTAGAGTATTCAATTTGGGGGCCCTCTAACAAGTATAATTTAGACACTAAAACCTTGGCATGTCCTGTATGAAGATATTTTCAATAACTTAGCGTTGCGATACCGGTTTCATATGACGTAAGGACTAATCGTCAGTGGAGTTACAGAATTTAGCATATAAATATCAGAAAGTAGTGTTTATATTGGCTTATGAAGGCACATCCATAAACCATCTTTACAGACGAAAACTTATTATTTTAAACTCTTTATCGCCGTACGTGTACGGTAGCGTAGAAACCTGTAGTCATATTATAAGGAGCGATCAAAACGTTTCTGTTCTAAGGCCGTACAGCGCAGGATCGATGCGCCAATCAGGCAAAATGGCGGTGAGTATTGTGGTAATCATTCCACTGACGCACGAGATTGAAGATATCTGTTTGGTAAAACATCGTGTCCTGTTATGAGTCCGTGACTGTCTGCTGCACATCATCGTCTGATGGAATCGTTGACACTTCAAGGCCTTCCGAAGTGGCCGAAGGTGTGGTAATGGCATGGAGAAAGACCAGGACTATACAGTGGGTGCTCGAGTGTCCACTGTGTGAGTTGACGTAACTACGACATTACGACATTTCCGATACGGGGACGTATTTTATCGTGAAGCAGCAGCGCCCCTTGGTGCACCATTGCACAACCGTGATTTTCGGCAGACATGCTGCCACATACAAGTTCCTCATTCTCAGATAGATATCTACCGTTGTTTGTTCTTCGCCACCTAAGAAAAGAACAGCGGCACATGTGTTCTGTTTGTACGCATTTGGCAGTAACATCGTCACAGTTCACATTTCCGCATTTGCGGCACTCACGTCGGTAAGACACTAATGCCTTACTAATCCCTTCCTTACATGTCGGTGCTTATACAAACGCATCGCTGTCTCCCTACGTCGCAAGTGCACTGCAACAACACCCTCAAATGGAAACGTTTTAATAACCCTTGTATATAAAAACGAATCATTGTGACTTTTCTTTTCATGTCAAAAATTTTGCAGTTCGCTTACTGATTTCAGCTATAGTTTTAATACAAGTTCTCACTGAACAAAACTATTAGTTTTAGGCGTTATGTGGTAGACACCATGGCGGTCAACGATTGGAAGCCTCTACGTAGTGCTATCATTCTGTAATACCAGTAAATCCCCGATTCTTTAAAGAATTGAAGTCTCGTGCATAAAATAGCTTCAGACTTCTGAGTAAACGTGTATTGCTAGCCTCCGCGCGATGTTTACGCTATATCGTCCTGTTAGTAATACAGGGGTTCAAAATGGCTCTAAGCACTATGGGACTTAACACCTGAGGTCATTAGTCCCCTAGACTTAGAACTACTTAAACCTAGCTAGCCTAAAGACCTCACACACATCCATGCCCGAGGCAGAATTCGAACCTGCAACCGTAGCAGCAGCGCGGTTCCTGACTGAAGCGCCTATAACCGTTCGGCCACAGCGGCCGGCTAATACAGTGGAAGTACGCACATTGCTAAGGACTTGAAGCTTTACTTTATTGATTTTATACAGCTGGTGTCTATCGGATCTTATAATATATCCTATGGAACGTTATCTGGCCTGATTAACTCAGCAGTCAGTTTTATTATGACGTCTCACCATTGCGATATGACTCTTAACGTGGTTTACTTCCCGAAAGCTGGGACTCCGTAACTGTCCATCTACGTTATGGAAACATAATCTTTACAAACCTGAAGATGCGTCTATACCAATTTGAAGCCGGCAGTTTGCCAATAAACCACCTTCATATAGCTATGCAGCTTTTGGAAACACCTCATCATTCTTGACTTTTTAATTGTTACAATTTTATGTTAATTTGAATGTTTAATGAGTGTTGAGTGTCGTTATTGTTATTCACAAAGTCTCTGAGGTATGGTTGCTCTCTCTAGAGTGTTGTTTGTTAAATATTTGACTTTAAGCATGTCAAAGAGATAAAGTTTAAGGAGGGTTTGAGGTTACGCTTAGAGTTTATTAGAAGTCGCTAAGTGCTCTCCTTATAAAACACTGGGTGAACATAGTGTGGGTGATTTGCGCTCCAGTTTAAGCAAAAGCTTGTTGTGACGCATCTCAATATTTATGGCGTCACATCTCCTGAACTACGTGTCGTGCAATTATATAATTTTACAGATACGTTAAGTGGCTTATGTGGGTACTGTCTGCAAACTGTATAGCAAATAGAGTCGGTAGTAAAGAAGTAATAAATTAAAACATCCTGCCTGATCCTGAAGTTTGGTTACATGAATAGCGAAAATACAATAAGCGATAAACGTCTTTCCTTTCATCATTTTGTGGAGGGGAGCAAATCTCAGCGAGAAAAAGTCTTTTGAGGATTTGAAATTATATGTAAAGTCTGTCGGAAGTCGCTAACTGCTCTGCTCCTCCAATAATGCATGAATAAAGACCTGGCATTTGCGTGCCGTTAGTTACGCTGTCCCAAGACAAACATACAGTTTCTAATGTAATAATTATCTTATTGTGTTAAACTTGTTACGTAAGATTATATCTCTTCGTAAGGAGAATATGACAAAATTTTAAATTTTAAAATTCTGTCAATAATTATGAAAAATATTCAAAATCAAATTTACGTTGCCCATGAAAGCCGTTAGATAGGTGACCTGCATCTGGAAATGGGTTCGGGACAACAATTTAGTAATGTAGACGAATAATTTTAGACGGGAAGACGCTGATTTTTGTTGACTATTTACGTTTATTCTGTTGTGAGACCGCATCTGTGACTCAATAGTTAGCAGATGTAAAGGTCGCATCTTCGACTTCCGGTGATTCCCTTAGTTTTTACTGGAATGGTTTCCACTCATCCTCGTGATGTCAAACAGGAAACCGATTAATTAAACAGGCAGCGGTATTGGTACTCAACGTCAGCTACATCATAAATGCTTTTATTTCCAAATTACTTACCCATTTTATAACTGGACTAAGTTGAGTGTGTTACCCCTCACAAAACTTCTTAATCTATTGCTATGAAGCGTTCAAAATAAAACAACTAACATACTTCAAGAACAAGGAAGAACAAGGAAACAATGAAGTGCCCGTTCTATTAATAGAAATCTCATGTTTCCTTTCTTGGCTGGTATTTGTTAGCGATTTCGAGGAAAACTCTACATTGGTAAGTGGAAGTGTACTGGGATGTCTTATAACACGTCATTATCAAACAGTAATTGACTTGTTGGTGACGCAGCCATCGCACGCTTCCTGGTTGTGTCATGCTGTGCAAGCGTATGCAGCCGGCCACACAGGAAAAGAGCAATGGCTCTGACACATGGCCGTTACTTACTCTCGTGATAAAAGTCTCCAGCAGACTTGCAACAGAGAGTTTCATATCACGCACACCCCTCAAGTTTCCCACAGTAGAGGTCTGTCGTTCCCCAGGTGCTCTGCACGTGACCAGCTCAGGTTTTGAGTTCCACAATTATAAATGTATGTTAGGAACAATAGTCAGTCTTTTCTCGAACTAAGAAGACAGACACTTGCAGAAAAATGATACCTTCCAAAGTATTCCGGAGTTGGCGTAACGATTCGTTTGTCAGAATCTCTCCCAGAAACTTTAAACCCCGCTCCCCTGTGGCTTGTAATGTTTCTGTCTCCAGGACAGAGCTCTCGTTCGTCCATTGTGCCCTATCGCTGACCCGCAGACGAGCACTGTGCGGCTCTCTCTCACAGTTGCCATAGCTTTCGGGAGGTATCTGCGGCGCCAGTTACCGTCAAAGTCATCTGACGTGGTAACCAACAGCAGTTTTACATCTTTAGTAAAACATGAAGACATTCTGAACAATTAGTCAGTGCTTACGCTCTTTGCCTGCTTTTAAATGTGCTGAGACCCATCACTAGCTACATCAGCACAGTTGGCATACAGCAACCTAACAGGTGACGATGCACTGCGCGCTATAATGGGCAACTGTCGCAGCCGGTTGCAAAAGGAAGAGAAGGTAGGCGTTCTATCCCCCTGTGTCATAGCATCAGTGTCGCCAACATCTCGTTATCGTTGGGTCCACAACAATCTACCATAGCACACTAGGCACACACTTTACAGAATCACGCACACACGCCTTCCATCAACCGAGCTACATGGAGTCTCTCCATAGTAACATACCCTACACGCCCAGACCAAGCGATTGAGATTCATTGTCGTTTCGTGTTCAATTTAGGACTAAAAGTTCGCTGTGCCGGAAATGTATATATTAGCTTTGTAGTATGCCACGCCATTCTCACTTTACAAATGCTGGAAGACTAACTCAGTTCATTTTCTTCGTGTTGGGTACAGCAGCCCTATATTTCTTAAAAGATAATTTGAAGGATACCACCTCGGCTGCTGTTGATAAGTATCCACATTATTACATCTTGCACGATTAACCAATTTCGGCCTTACAGGCCCCTTTGAAGAGCAGCACGCTTCAATATACTGTGAAATTAACCGATTATAAAACGATCTGTAAATGTTGTCATTTAATTAAAGAGCAACCGATATTGTAATGACTCGACGAATGCAAAAGCGTTTAAGCTAAATTAACTACTTGTAGCAGACTTGAGAGGCATCACATAAAGTGCAAGCATCGAAATTAAGTAAATGGCTTTACGTACTCGTTCTCAGGTCTGCTATGTGTAGTTAATTTAGTTTAGAAGTATTCCACCCCTTTAGCATTCGTCTAGTCACTACCGTATAGGTTGATCTTAAATTAAATGACAGTATTTATAGATTGTGATTACAGTTAGTTGTGACTTCTCGTGAAACTAAATTCTCAAAATCTGAGATCATATTAACTTTTTTTTTTGAGTCATCAGTCTTATGATTGGTTTGTTGCGGCCCGCCACGAATTCCTCTCGTGTCAACCTCTTCATTTCAGAATAGCACTTGCAACCTACGTTCTCAATTATTTGCTGGATGTATTCTAATTTCTGTCTTCCTCTACAGTTTTTGCCCTCTACAGCTCCCTCTAGTACCATGACAGTCATTCCCTAATGTCTTAACAGATGTCCTACCATCCTGTCCCTTCTCCTTGTCAGTGTCTCCCACATATTCCTTTCCTCTCAGATTCTGCGCAGAACCTCCTCATCCTTTACATTATCAGTCCATCTAAATTTCAACATTCGTCTGTAGCACCACATCTCAAATGCTTCGAGTCTCTTCTGTTCCGGTTTTCCCACAGTCCATGTTTCACTACCATACAATGCTGTACTCCAGACGTACATTCTCAGATATTTGTTCCTCAAATTAAGGCCGATATTTGATATTAGTAGACTTCTCTTGGCCAGGAATGCCCTTTTTGTCATTGCTAGTCTGCTTTTGATGTCCTCCTTGCTCCGTCCGTCATTGGTTATTTTACTGCCTAGGTAGCAGAATTCCTTAACTTTATCTACTTCGGTCAGAGGTTTAGCTGCCCTCTATAATAAAAAAAACTTAGTTAATGGATCAACGACGAACTGAAACGGTAGTATTGCGACGTCCGTTCCGAGCAGATGCAACGAACGAAAACGAATGGGGATTTTCTCTGCCCGGGGACTGGGTGTTCGTATTGTCTTCATCATTCCATCATCATCGTTATTTGCGACAGTGGCTAGATTGGGCTGTGTAAAAATTTGGATTTTGTACGGGTGCTGATGAACGAGCAGTTGAGCGCCCCACAAACCAAACATCATCATCTTCTTCGCTTTCACTCAGAATAGCGAAGTCATCAGCGAATCATATCATTGACACCCTTTCGCCTTGAATTTTGATTTAATTCCTGAATCTTTGTTTTATTTCCATCATTGTTTCTTCGATGAACAGACGGAACAGTAGGGGCGAAAGACTACATCCTTGTCTTACATCGTCGTCGTTCTTGGCCGTCCACTCTTATTATTCCCTCTTGACTCTCGTGCATATTGTATATTACCAGTCATTGCCCGTAGCTTATCCCTATTTTTCTCAGAATTACGAACATCTTGCACCACTGCACATTGCCGAATGCTTCTTCTAGATCGACAAATCGAATAAACGTGTCTTGCTTTTTCTTTAATGTTGCTTCCATTATCAACCGCAACATTATAATTGCCTCTCTGGTTCCTTTACCTTTCCTAAACCCAAACAGATCGTCATCTAACACATCCTCAGTTTTCTTCTCCATTCTTCTGTATATTATTCTTGTCGGCAACTTGGATACATGTGCAGTTAAGCTAATTGTGCGATAATTCTTGCACTTGCCAGCTCTTGGAGTCTTTGGAATTGTGTGGATGCTGTTTTTACGAAAGTCAGATGGTATATTGCCAGACTCATACATTCTACATACCAACGTGAATAATCGTATCGTTACCACTTCCCCCAATGATTTTATAAATTCTGATGGAATGTTATCTATCCATTCTGTCTTATTTAAACTTTAGTCTTCCAAAAATCTCTTAAATCCTGATACTCGTATTGGATCGCCTACCTATTCCAAGTCGAGTCCAGCTATTTTTTTTTTTTTAAATCGCATCAGACAAATATTCGGTCATAGAGGCCTTCGATGTACTCTTTCCACCTATCCGCTATCTTCTCTGCATTTAACAGTGGAATTCCCATTGCACTCTTAATGTTGCCACCTTTGCTTTTAATTTCACCGAAGATTGTTTTGACTGTCCTGTATGCTAAGTCAGTCATCCGACAATCATTTCTTTTTCGAATTCTGCACATTTTTCCTGCAGCCACGTCGTCTTAGCTTCCCTGCACTTCCTATTTATTTCATTCTTCAGCGACGTGTATTTCTGTATTCCTGAATTCCTTGAACATTTTTGTACTTTCTTCTTTCATCGATCAGCTGAAGTATTTGTTCTGTTACCCATGGTTTCTTCGCAGTTACCTTATTTCTACCTATGTTTTTCTTTCAAACTTCTGTGATTGCCTGTTTTAGAGATGTCCATTCCTCTTCAACTGTACTGCCTATTGAGCTGTTCCTTATTGTTGTAACTTTACCCGTAGAGAAATTCAATCGTATGCCGTCATTCCTTAGTACTTACGTTTCCCACTTCTTCCTGACTAATCTCTTAAACTTCAGACTATTCTTCATCACTATTATATTGTGATCTGAGTCCATATCTGTTCCTGGGTACGCCTTACAATCCAGTATCTTATTTCTGAATCTCTGTCTGGCCATGATGTAATCTAACTGAAATCTTCTCGTATCATCCGGCCTTTTCCAAGTATACCTCCTCCCCTTGTGATTTTTGAACAGAGTATTCACTATTACTAGCTGAAATTTACTACAGAACTCAGTCTTTCTCCTCTCTTGTTCCTTCTCCCAAGTCCATATTCTCCTGTAACCTTTCCTTCTACTCCTTCCCTTACAATTTCATTCCAGTCCCCCATGACTATTACATTTTCATCTCCCTTTGTGTACTGTATTACACTTTCAGTATCCTCATATAGCTTCTCTATCTCTTCATCTTCAGCTTGCGACGTGGGCGTGTACACCTGAACTATCGTTGTCGGTGTTGGTTTGCTGTCGATTCTAATAAGAACAACACTATCACTGAACTGTTCAAAGTAACACACTCTCTGGCCTACCTTCCTATTTATAACGAGTCCTACTCTCGTTATACCAATTTTTGCTGCTATTGATATTACCCTGTACTCATCTGACCAGAAATCATTGCCATTTCAGTTCAGTAACTTCTACTACATCTAGACTGAGCCTTTGGATTTCCCTTTTCAGATTTTCTAGCTGTCCTTCTGGCATTTCAACCACTGGCCCGTAGAACGTTATCCTTTCGTTGGTTATGCAATCTTTTTCTCATGGTCACCGATCCCTTCTCAGATCGGAGTGGGGGACTATTCCGGAATCTTTTGTCAATGGAGAGATCATCGTGACACTTTTATTTCAATTACAGGTCATATGTCCTGTCGATATACGTTATGAGTCTTTAATGCAGTGGTTTCCATTGCCTTCTGCATCTTCATGCCGTTGATCACTGCTGATTCTTCCGCCTTTAGGGGCAGTTTGCCACCCCAAGGATAAGAGAGCGCCCTGAACCCTTGTCCGCTCCTCCGCCCACTTTGTAAAGGCCTTTGGCAGAATAAGGGTGACTTGTTATGCCGGAAGTCTTCGGCCACCAGTTCAAATTACTAATCAAGAGCTAAGCCGTGGGTGGTTTCGGACCCAGGACCGAGAACGTTTTTATTACTAATAAAAGACGCTACCCCTAGACCACGGGTGCGGCCCACATGAACTTTTGAAAACTTAGAAAATTAAATTTTGCAGTGCTGCTAATTTGTAGTGTAATGTCCGACCGGGTTGTAGCCTCTCCCCGCTGTTATTCAATCTGTACGTTGAACAAGCAGTAAAGGAAACCAAAGAAAATTTTGGAGTAGGAATTAAGGTTCCGGGAGATGAAATAAAAACTTCAAGGTTTGGCCATGGCATTGCATTTCTGTCAGAGACAGCAAAGGACTTGGAAGAGCAGTCGAAGGGAATGGACAGTGTTTTAAAAGGAGGACATAAGATGAAAATCAACTAATGCAAAACAAGGGTAATGGGTTGTAGTTAATTAAATCAAGAGATGCTCAGAATCAGATTAGAAAATGAGTCACTTGAAGTAGTAGATGAGTTTTGCTACTTGGGCAGCAAAATAACTGATGACGGCCGAAGTGCAGATGACATACAATGTAGACTGGCAATGGTAAGAAAAGCATTTATGAAGAAGAGAAATCTGTTAACATGGAATATAGATTTCAGTGTTAGGAAGTCTTTTCTGAAGGTATTTGTCTGCAATGCAGCCATATATTGAAGTGAAACATGGACGATAAATACATAAAAGAGAATTGAAGCTTTCGAAATGCGGTGCTAGAGAAGAATGCTGAAGATTAGATGGGTCGATCACGTAACTAACGAGGAAGTACTGAATAGAGCTGAGGAGACAAGAAATTTGTGGCACAACAACAATGTTCGACCAGTAACATTTGTAATTCTTGCACTTTTTACAAACGTTGAAGTACCCCCCCCCTCCCTCTGCCGATTCTTTAAAGACTCGAACTCCCATTTATGAAATAGCTACGAGATTACTTTACAAGTGAGTTAACGTGTTGAACATTTGACGTAAAGTATGTAAGTGAGAAAGAGTTTATAAGATGTTTGAAATAAGGTTTAAAATTAAAGTGCAAAGTCGTTAAATGCGCTCATCATGAACCATAGGATTAACATGGTCTGCGCTATTTACGCTCCGTTTTAAGCAAAACCTAGTTTTATACACATCTCTACATTTTGTCGTTATATCTCCTGAACTGCGTGTCGTAAAATGATACAATTTTGCAGGCACATTCAGTAATATATGGAGACACTTTCTCCAAAGTGTGTTGCGAAGTTAGTTAGTAATAAGAAGTAATCAATTAATAAGTCATACTTGCTGCTGAAGTTCTACCGTGCTCCACTTTAAGCAAAACTTAGTTTTTCACGCATCTCACTGCTATGATGGCATAAATATAAATTATATAATTTGCATTACTCAAGCAGCTACAGTGCCGTCTCTCCCAAACGTCAGCTAGCTATTCACTCGACTGAGCATCAGCCATCATTTTGCCAATGACCTCTTATCATAGCTTACCTGACGGAGACGAGGAAGTTGGAGGCGCGTCCGGTCGATCCGACGAACTTGAGTAGGCAGACGGTGCACAGGAAGATGATGAAGGGCCGCATGCAGTCGACTGGGCACGCCCCCTGCAGCACCTCGCCCCCGCTCTCGGCGATCACCGAGCCGTTGCCGCCGACTCGCGGCACGCACGAGCAGTCACTGAACACCTGCGGTGGACATTACGAGCTTCTCAACAACTGAAGACATCACCAACTCTTTTCCTCCAAGATACATTGTAAACCGGATACAGAGCCGGCCGTGGTGGCCGAGCGGTTCTAGGCGCCTCAGTCTGGAACCGCGCGACCGCTACGGTCGCAGGTTCGAATCCTGCCTCGGGCATGGATGTGTGTGATGTCCTTAGGTTAGTTAGGTTTAAGTAGTTCTAAGTTCTAGGGGACTGATGACCTCAGCTGTTAAGTCCCTTAGTTCTCAGAGCCATTTGAACCAAACCAGATACAGATATGGTACCTAGCTACAAACATTTATTCGATGTCGTGTTTATCGTTTTCTTCCTGGTGCTAACACGGTAAAAAGGCGGTTGAAGGGTACAGTGATTAAAGTGTAAACACTTTTGTTTAGAGTTATTTATTTTATGCTTCTTTATCGATCAGTGAAAGCGATTATCAGAGGCAACAGGTAAAAACTTTGGATCGACGGTGAGTGCTCTGTGGTAATAAGAAAATCCTTTGACTTTGGAACTATAGACATTGATATCCCAAGTTATTCCTCGAAACATCATTAGTAAACATGCTCATAAGAAACAGCAAGACAGAAATGGCGATAATTATTTCCACAACTTGCTCATGTCACTCCTACAACTCGATAAGCACACTGATGAGCCGAAACATGCTAGCAGGGTGTTGGTCCAGCTTTGGAACGCACTGCAGCAGCGGTTCTGGCTGGTATTGATTCGACAAGTCCCTGATAAATTTCTGGAAGTACGCGGTATCAGATGTTTACAAATAGGTCGCACAATTCAGGTAACATACGAGGTCGGTGGTCGGTGAGCACCCGATACTGTCCCAGATGTGGCCTATCCGATACAGATGGTTCAAATGGCTCTGAGCACTATGGGACTCAACATCTTAGGTCATAAGTCCCCTAGAACTTAGAACTACTTAAACCTAACTAATCTAAGGACATCACACACACCCATGCCCGAGGCAGGATTCGAACCTGCGACCGTAGCAGTCCCGCGGTTCCGGACTGCAGCGCCAGAACCGCTAGACCACCGCGGCCGGCTATCCGATACAGATCAGGCAAACTTTGTGGCCAAGACATCAGCGGAGTTCAGTAAGATGCTACTCAAATCAGAGTGGCACGATTCTGGCCTTGTGACAGGGACGTTATCCTGCTGGAAGATGCCATTCTCGTCGGGGAACACATCAAGCCCGAAGATGGTCCGCAATCATGTTCACTTAGTTCACTGCTGCCATGGTGCCTTCGATTACTACCAAAGGTGTCACTGAAGTCCAGTTGAATACTCCGTCAAAACATAAAACTTGAAGCTTCTTTATTTTAAATGAGTGTGTCTGTACTTAAATTGCTGACCGAGAAGATTAAACTTCTACGTTATTTGTTTCTGAAACAGCTGAGTAAAACTGAACGTACTGAGCCTACTTTCTCTTTACTCTTTCTTATCATGTCAACACCGACCCACAATATTCTAGCGCAACGCAATGTGACTGCTCAAAAAATATTACAACCTGACTTCAAATAATTAATTCAAAAGAATGGCCTTGACTAACCAGAAATCTTAACAATAACCTTTACATTTTATTAAGCACTTACCTCACAAAAATCTTCATTACGCGATCTACTGCAATACAGCGAGCGTCAATACAGCCAGCTAAATAAAAGATTCCAACTACTAAAGCCACTAGCCACTAATAGGCATGTGGTTAGCAAAGGGAAGATTTTGTTGCAAACCAAATAATGTATTATTTACCTTAATAATGTGACATCCAGTTCAAACACGAATATTAATAGTCATTGACATCTAGTACAAAGTTCTATAATCACGAACAACATTCAGTCTCCAAGTCGAACAAGTACAGGTCGTTAGCCTACGCTAACACTTCAGATTTGTACCCTCCATCAATGCTAACTTCTCACATCTAACATCCATCACTGCTGGCTGTTCACCGCCACCTTCCCAACAGTACTTCCATCACTGCTGGCGACTAACTTCCAACTGCCCAACACTACTGGCGATTAACTTCCAACAACGAGTCCGACCAGCCACAGAGTCTCTTAACAAGAAAGCGCAGTCAGAGATGCAATGCAAAGCGCTACACAGAGCTGCCAACACAGAAGCAGCCCACTTACAAACTGCCTACGTCCGTGATGCGGTGGATGTTTCTGGCAGACGTTAGCCTGCGTATGCGGACACGATTGTGGTCCTAGAGTAACAAGGAAAATGATTCGTCGGACCAGGCAACATGTTTCCATTCATCCACTGTCCAATCGTCCAATCCTAATTGTCAATGTCGTTGGGTCTTGCAAATACGTAGGGATGGTCTGCTATGGATCTCAACGTTCAAAAATGTGCGCTATAGGATATACTCTGAAACACTTGTGTTTTCAACCACTTTACAGAGACGCTTACGACAGAAGCACGCCAGCAGCCGAGCAGCTTCGCCGAGATGGTCGTTAGCAGGCGCCACGCCATAACGATCTAACCTTTGCCAGAATCAGCAGACTTCACCATTTAAGGCCCGTATCGTTGTTAGGATGGTTCCCCATTCGACTCTGCTCTGCTTACCGCGTCACGTGCCCGAAACACCACCAGACGAATTTCATTTTTGCGGTGATCATTTTTTCTGCACATCCGTGTAATTTCGCAGTTAAACGCGGAGTCTCGTTTCTTTGATTTCGAGATAGTAAGTATAATGGATAACTAAAGACGCAGGCAGTAAAAAATTTGAAAAGTTGAAGAGTTCACCAGGAAACAGGATGTGTGAATGAAGGAGATATGAAACGTAGACTAACCACAACAAATTAAAGACATGCGGCCAGTGGTGTGCGGGACTCACCCTGGTGCCGTTGTCGTTGACGTAGGAGGAGAGGCAGCCGGCGTGGCAGGCGGACACGAAGCTGGTGCGGCCGTCGGCGGTGCACACCGGGGAGTACGTGACGTAGCCGCAGTGGCACGCCGCGTTGCACTCCGTCAGCGTCGACAGCCTGCCAACAGCGTCCCGCTCAAAAGCCTGCCCGCCTACATAGCCCCGTAAGTCCAAAAAGGTTTCGAGACAGGATTAATAAAAAAATAGGGATAAGTTAATAAGACGGTTTTAATGCTTCAGGTGTACAATGGCAGAGAACGGTCATTAAACCACGCCAAATTGCCAGAGATGTCGTTCTTTTTTTGGCATGTCGTCAGATCGTTGATCCTTAATTTCAGGTTCTGCACTTTATCGTTTTGTGTTGTTGTTGTTCTTTTTGGGGGAGCCGGCCGGAGTGGCCTAGCGGTTAAAGGCGCTACAGTCTGGAACCGCACGACAGCTACGGTCGCCGGTTCGAATCCTGCCTCGGGCATGGATGTGTGTGATGTCCTTAGGTTAGTTAGGTTTAAGTAGTTCTAAGTTCTAGGGGACTTATGACCACAGCAGTTGAGTCCCATAGTGCTCAGAGCCATTTGAACCATTTTTTTTTTTTTGGGGGGGGGGGGGGGGGAGGAGACCAGACAGCGAGGTCATCGGATTAGGGAAGGACGGGAAAGGAAGTCGGCCATGGCCTTTCAAAGGAACCGTGCCGGCATTTGCCTGGAGCGATTTAAGGAAATCACGGAAAACCTAAATCAGCATGGCCGAACGCGGGATTGATCCGTCGTCCTCCCGAATGCGAGTCCAGTGTGCTAACCACTGCACCACCTCGCTCGGTTTATCGTTTTGTGGTAGGTTCCTAATGATAACATCATTTTTTTCACAAAATAACTGTTCGCGTTCCGTATATCGGTCAAGTCGCGGTAGGCATCCACGTGTATTTCTTGTTTTTCGGGAATCAAGGTGACAAAATTTGCACACACTTTTCTCTTCTTAAAAACCTTCTGAAGAGTGCCTTAAACACTGCTGAACACTGCCTGCTCGCAACTGACTGGTCGAATCCACATTCTTTGTTTACTACTGTTAGCTCACGTAGTTACTGAGTACATTTCGCTCATACGCCAGAAATAAAACCACTCTTGAAACTTTCTAGACGGTCGGTGTACAGCTCAGTTGTCTACAGACAACGTTACGTTATTTACGGCGATCACGTTGATGCCTATAAAATCCAGTGAATAACATCTATAGTGTAGGTATTAAACCCAAGTTGATGGTAATTTTGGACATATTATTTCCTAAAGTTAATGAAGTAAAATTGTGTTACAGGTGTGTAATTCACTGAAGCGGTCAGAACAGTATTCACTAGGGTTCCTGTATTAGTACTTTGGGATCATTTTGACCATCGTCAACTTACGTTTCATTGCAATGAGTTGAAACAGCACGTATTCAGGTTTATATCCATAAACTTAACCCGCTACTACTTTCTTATTATGCACCGGTTTAGCAGTCTTCCGACTGAAGACAACAACAATAACAACAATAACCGTAGATCACGAGTCAGTCGCAGCAGACCTATTGCATCAACATATACCTGACCCGACACTAAAAGAGAATCTTCGAAGTTACGACTAATCGATATAATGAATATAGTTCACTTACTTGTAGAGGCTAGACTATGCACTGAATTAACCTGATTTAAATATAGATACTACCAATAAAAACTGACAATTTTTTGTTGTTAATCGACCCGGAAATATAAGATACGAAAGAGTAAGCTTCACGTTTCCTGCCCGCATCTCGTGGTCGTGCGGTAGCGTTCTCGCTTCTCACGCCCGGGTTCTCGGGTTCGATTCCCGGCGGGGTCAGGGATTTTCTCTGCCTCGTGATGGCTGGGTGTTGTGTGCTGTCCTTAGGTTAGTTAGGTTTAAGTAGTTCTAAGTTCTAGGGGACTGATGACCATAGATGTTAAGTCCCATAGTGCTCAGAGCCATTTTTTTCACGTTTCCTCGAGCCCGATCATACTTCAATGACGTTATTCAGGATCTGGCGGGACGGTAACTTTACTTACAGGTCATACGAAGGTGGTGGGCCCCATAAATAAAATTCTACAGAGAAACCTTCTGGGATATTCATTTTTCAGAAAAGTAGGAGAAAGTTTCCCAGCAAATTGTGAATGTTTGTCAGACCGGTATGTCGCCTTTCGCGAGCTATGCTCGTGCCTAATGAGCTCTCCAAACAATAACAAAAGATCGTATTAAATGTATGAACACTCCACACGTCTGAAGCAAAAGATTAAATCTTCAGTGACTGAGCACCATGAATTCTATTGTCACGACGTAGATTTACGTTAAGGTAGTAATTACAGTCCGTCGAAATCTGTTATAACGAGCCAAATTCCAGTGGATGTTACTGCTACAGGCTGCCGGATTTTTGGATTTCAGCTAGCACGCAACGGATAGTGCGGACAGTAAACAACTCTCTTGCAGCTATCATTGCCATATTTTTGTTTTTGTACTGCCCATCACCCAACAGGAAATGACACAAAGGCAATATAATGAAAATGGAAGGGGAAATATATGAAGAGGAGACGAGAGGTACTGCGAGAATAATTTGACAGATCAATGAAGGAGCAAAGTGAAAATTAGCTTCCTTTGAGTAGACAACATTTCCCCAAAATAACTGAATCCTTGCCAGAGCCCTCAAACACAAAACTACTTGTCGTGGTTCGCAAGATATGTGAGAGACGCGGATCACCCTCAGATTTTAAGAATGTAATAATTCCGATTACAAAGAGAGCAGGAGGTGAATGTTTGCGAACGATCAGTCTAATAAGTCATTGTAACAAAATACTGATAGGAATTATATGCAGAAGAATGGAATGACCAGTAGATAGCGACGTCGGGGAAGATCAGTTTGGGTTCCGGAGAAATGTAGGAACATGCGAGGCAATACTGACCATGTAACTTATCTTAGAACTGAGGAAGGATAAAGCTATGTTTATTGCATTTATAGCTTTGGAGAAGGCTTTTGAGGGTGCTGACTGGACTACACTCTTTGAAATTTTGAATGCAACAGTGAACAAATATAGGGAGCGAAAGGTTATTTATGACATGTACAGAAACCAGACTGAAGTAAGAGTCGAACAACATGAAAGGGAAGCAATGGTTCAGAAGGAAACGAGCAGATTTGTAGCCTCTCCCCGATGTTACTCAATCTGTACATTGAGTAAACAGTAAAGAAGATTAAGGAGGAATTTGGAAAAGAATTTAAAGCACTGGGAAAAAAATAAAAATTGAGAATTCCTGATGACACTGAAATTCTGTCAGAGACTAAAAAGAATTGATAAAGCAGTTGAAGGCAATGGACAGTGAAAATAGATTATGAGATGATCATCAACGTAAAAGAAGGGTAATGGAATGTAGTCAAATGTGTCAAGTGATGCTGAGGAAATTAAATCAAGAAATGAGATAATAGAAGTAAAAGATTATTATTTACTATTTGGGCAGCAAAATCAGTGATGATTGTCGAAGTAGAGAGGATAAAAAATTCAGGTTAGAAATAATAGAGAACGCATTTCTGAAAATGAGGGACTTTTTAATATTCAACAGAAAATTAAGTGTTGGGAAGTCTTTTCTGAAGTTATTTGTCTAGATTGTTAGCCCTGTACGGAAGTGAAACGTTGTCGATAAACAGTTCAGATTAGAAGAGAGGAGAAGCTTTTGAAATGTGGTGTTACAGAAAAATGGTGGAGATCATATGGATAGATCGAACTGAGGGAAAAAGAATTTTACAGCACAACTTGACTTACGGAAATGAACAGTTATTAGGACACGTGCTAAAGCATTAGGGAGTAGTCAGCTCAGTAGTAGAGATAAGTGTCGGGCAACAACTGTAGAGGGAGACTCGTAGATGAATACAGTAAGCAGGTCGAAGAGGATGTAGGTTCCAGTAGTTGTTCAGTGATGAAGACGTTTGCACAGGCTCATCAAACTAGTCTTCCGATGTAAAGCACAACAATTACAAAAATTCTCAGTCCCTTTTTAGTTCCCGCCATCTCTCTCTAACCAAATACCTATGACATGGTAATGGCAGCCTGAGAGATTTTTACACTACAATTCAACTTCTTCGCGAAAAGCGCGCGAGAACCCGAAGCCGACTATCGGCTGTATTAAACCCACTCCATCAGCATTTGGCTACTACAAAACTCCTAAAGAAAATCGCAAAAATGGCTCAAAATATGAAATTTGTTGAACAATTAAAAGATGAAATTGTCGTGGTCTAAAAAAACAGATTTTGCTCTCAAATAGAAGTGAATTTATAACGCAATATTTCACCATAAAATAAAGCTCTCATCAAACCTATTGTTGGCTTGAATATTACTGTGGGTCAAAACAAAATGTCCAGACACTCTGTGACCAAAATGGTACTGAAACAGAGGATGACAGAATAAGGCCGAAATACTAAATGTCTTTTTCCAAAGCTGTTTCACATAGGAAGACTGCACTGTAGTTCCTTCTCTAGATTGTCGCACAGATGACAAAATGGTAGATATCGAAATAGACGACAGAGGGATAGAGAAACAATTAAAATCGCTCAAAAGAGGAAAGGCCGCTGGAGCTGATGGGATACCAGTTCGATTTTACACAGAGTACGCGAAGGAACTTGCCCCCCTTCTTGCAGCGGTGTACCGTAGGTCTCTAAAGGAGCGTAGCGTTCCAAAGGATTGGAAAAGGGCACAGGTCATCCCCGTTTTCAAGAAAGGACGTCGAACAGATGTGCAGAACTATAGATCTATATCTCTAACGTCGATCAGTTGTAGAATTTTGGAACACGTATTATGTTCGAGTATAATGACTTTTCTGGAGACTAGAAATCTACTCTGTAGGAATCAGCATAGGTTTCGAAAAAGACGATCGTGTGAAACCCAACTCGCGCTATTCGTCCACGAGACTCAGAGGGCCATAGACACGGGTTCCCAGGTAGATGCCGTGTTTCTTGACTTCCGCAAGGCGTTCGATACAGTTCCCCACAGTCGTTTAATGAACAAAGTAAGAGCATATGGACTATCAGACCAATTGTGTGATTGGATTGAAGAGTTCCTAGATAACAGAACGCAGCATGTCATTCTCAATGGAGAGAAGTCTTCCGAAGTAAGAGTGATTTCAGGTGTGCCGCAGGGGAGTGTCATAGGACCGTTGCTATTCACAATATACATAAATGACCTGGTGGATGACATCGGAAGTTCACTGAGGCTTTTTTCAGATGATGCTGTGGGGTATCGAGAGGTTGTAACAATGGAAAATTGTACTGAAATGCAGGAGGATCTGCAGCGAATTGACGCATGGTGCAGGGAATGGCAACTGAATCTCAATGTAGACAAGTGTAATGTGCTGCGAATACATAGAAAGATAGATCCTTTATCATTTAGCTACAAAATAGCAGGTCAGCAACTGGAAGCAGTTAATTCCATAAATTATCTGGGAGTACGCATTAGGAGTGATTTAAAATGGAATGATCATATAAAGTTGACCGTCGGTAAAGCAGATGTCAGACTGAGATTAATTGGAAAAATCCTAAGGAAATGCAATCCGGAAAGAAATGAAGTAGGTTACAGTACGCTTGTTCGCCCACTGCTTGAATACTGTTCAGCAGTGTGGGATCCGTACCAAATAGGGTTGATAGAAGAGACAGAGAAGATCCAACTCCGCGCGCTTCGCTACAGGATCATTTAGTAATCGCGAATGCGTTACGGAGATGATAGATAAATTCCAGTGGAAGACTCTGCAGGACAGACGCTCAGTAGCACGGTACGGGCTTTTGTTAAAGTTTCGAGAACATACCTTCACCGAAGAGTCAAGCAGTATATTGATCCCTCCTACGTATATCTCGCGAAGAGACCATGAGGATAAAATCGGAGAGATTAGAGCCCACACAGAAGCATACCGACAATCCTTCTTTCCACGAACAATACGAGACTGGAATAGAAGGGAGAACCGATAGAGATACACAAGGTACCCTCCGCCACACACCGTCAGGTGGCTTAGGGAGAACGGATGTAGATGTAGATGTAGATGATTCTATTGTAAGCAGTATGCCCTTTCCTTCTTCTGACCTTCGAAATGACGTACCTAATCAGTCATCTGCTTAACGTGGACCCCTAACCACGTTGGAAGTTGACGTTTCTCAACTGTACAAATCAAAGGTGAAAGAAGCAGCAATTGACACAAAAATTCCTCAGTATCCACCTAAGAACGTACCCAGAGAGTGGCACCCACCTGAGCACTTAGCGACTTACAGTACAGCGCAAGGAAACGATAAATGGGCTCACTCACTCTCCAGTGGGCAGCAAGGTCTTGTGCGTGTCCTCGCTGGTGTTGCAGCCGAGGAAGACGTAGGAGATCATGCCCATGACGGTGATGACGCCGACGAGCACGTTCCAGGCGGCCAGGTAGCGCGCGCGCGGCCGGAACTTGGAGATGACCAGCCCCGAGGTGAGGATGCCCACGGCCGAGAACAGCAGCCCCACCGTGCCCGTCACCAGGCTCGAGACGCTGGCCGACTGCCGGAACTGCGTCTCGATGTACTTGGGCATGAAGATCCAGTACGGCGCGTAGCCCACGAAGTAGAAGATGCCCGCCAGGTTGTTGCACATAAGCGTTGCGTTTCTCAGCAACCGCCAGAAAGTCTTCACCATGTCTGTTGGGTACATGAGGAGCAAGTAACAGTTTTACAGCTACATAGCTGATGATAGGCTTAGCTGTTCCATTTTGAATATGATGTACTGGTTGGTCTATTGGTCCTTGACCATTTTCTCACACTCAGCGCAACTAAAGACGTGTGCCCCATATACTAGAGGACTTGAAAAAGTGAGTTACACATTACATTGAGGTGAAAAAAAGTCATGGGATACACCAAACATCGTGTTGTACCTCCTTTTGCCAGGCGCAGTGCAATAATTCGACGTGACATGGACTCAACAATTCGTTGGAAGTCTCGTGCAGAAATATTAAGTCATGCTGATTCCATAGCCGTCCATAACTGTGAAAGTGTTGGCAGTGCAGGATGTCCTGCACGAGATGACGTGTCGATTATATCCCACAAACGTTAGATGGGATTCACGTCGGGCGATATGGGTGGCCAAAGCATTCGCTCGAATTGTCCATTCCTTCTTCAAACCAATCGTGAACAACTGTGGCCTGATGACATGACATCGTTGTTTGAGAACATAAAGTCCGTGAATGGCTGCAAATTGGAGTACAAGTAGCAGCGGAAAAGTGTTCAGTCAATGATTGGTTCAGTTAGACCAGACGACTCCGTCCTTTCCACGTAAACACAGCCCACACCATCATCGAACCACCAACACCTTGCGATTCATTCCATCATCAGTTCTTATTAATTGAAATCGGAACTCAACTGAGCTGGCCACAGTTATCCAGTCGTCTAGGGTCCAACCGATTTCGTCACGAGCTCAGGAGAGGCGCGTCAGGATATCTGTTCTTAGCAAGGGCTGTCGCGTCTTGCCTCTACTGCCATAGCCGATTAACACCAAATTTCGCCGCACTGTCCTAACAGATACATTCATCGTACGCCCCACATTGTTTTCTGCGGTTATTTCACCCAGTGTTGCTTGCCTGTTAGCACTGAAAATGCCGCAGATCTTTGTCGTTAAGTGAAGGCCGTCGGCCAAGGCGGGGTGGGAGGTAACTCCTGAAATTTGGTATTCTTGGCGCACACGTAACACTGTGGATCTCCGAATACTGAGTTCCCCAACGGATTACGAAATGGAATGCCCAGTGCGTCTAGGTCCAACTAGCACTCGGTGTTCAAAGTCGGTTAATTCAGTCGTGCGACCATAACCACGTCGGAAACAAATGACAGCTCCGCCAATGCACTGCCCTTTTATACCTTGTGTACGCGATACTACCGCCATCCCTATACGTGCACATCGTTATCCCAAGACCTTTCTCACATCAGTGTAAGACGTAACTAACATCCTCATTATCCACAATCTAAATTGTTGTACACTAATAAGATTGTACAAATTGTCGTACATGTTTCACAGATCAAATTACACATCCTAAGCTCAATTGTTTTGCATGCGGAGGCGCGATCTTGTATGCACACAGACATCCATTCTACTGTACTGTTCGGAGTGTTACTAGCAAGTTTGGTGCACAACTAGCTACTGAGATGGATTGCATGAATCGCTTCCCAAGACTGTCATTCGACGCTAAGTTGATGGTCCAGGAAGTGATTCGGCTCCGTTTTATTTTTCAAATATACTCCAAAAATTAATACAAAAATGAAGTTCTGACAACTTGGTGATAGTTTATTATTGAGAAGTTTTTTCCTATATTATAAAAGAAACCTGAAATATTCAGTATTAATAAATAAATAATGAACCCGCCGGGGTAACCGAGGGCGCTAATGCGCTGCTTCCTGGACTCGGGTAGGCGCGCCGGCGCCGGATCGGATCCGCCCGGCGGATTGACGACGAGGGCCGGTATTCTGGCCAGCCTGTATGTGGTTTCTAGGTGGTTTTCCACATCCTGTTAGGTGAATACCGGGCTGGTCCCCTGTTCCGCCTCAGTTACGCGACTCGCAACGTTCGCACTATTTCATGACTTACACCAGACGCAACAGCTGGGGTACACTACTTCCGCCCAGGGGGTTTGGGGTGGCGGCAGGAAGGGCATCCGGCCACACTCTGTAATTAACACTGCACTGACAAATCCGTCATAACGCAGCCATTAAATAATGAAATTGCGGGATTTGACGCGCTGATCTGAGGATAATCACCTTCTACCACGCCAGCCACTCAGATTAAAAGACTCTTTAAGTTGACATAGTTTTTCACGATTGTTGTACACGTAGTAAAAACGGTTCAAATGGCTCAGAGCGCTATGGGACTTAAATTCTGAGGTCATCAGTCCCCTAGAACTTAGAACTACTTCAACCTAACTAACCTAAGGACATCACACACGTCCATGCCCGAGACAGGATTGGAACCTGCGACCGTAGCGGTCGCGCGGTTCCAGACTGAAGTGCCTAGAACCGCTCGGTCACCCTGGCCGGCGTACTCGTAGTACCAGCTGTAGTTCTTTCCTAGTCCACTTCATTATGTCATGCATCAGTCACTGCAATTTCGCTGAACTGTGATATGAAGGGCGGGAATAAATCTTGTGACCCCCAGTGTAAGGGATGATTCGAAGTGTTACATGGCTTAACGACTTACTAGGATCTTCGCGATGCAACACCTGCCGTAGTGTCAGAGAACCGAGCCGGAGCGCCATGCTATGAACACACGCAACAGCCTACAGGTGTATCGGTTACCGTTCGGTGCCGGACAGAGTGGTTGAATCCCACGTGAAAAACCCTGCACTTTGGTGTGAACGGAATCACCACCGTCTTAGTGTTGTGCCGAGGTGAGCAGGCCTCTGTTTTCGCCAGCTGCGACCAGTGAACGAAGGGCGCCTCACCTGAGAGCGACGTCCGGTGCGGCTGCTGCGCCGCCCTGAGCGCCTCCTCGTCGCCCTGCGCCTTCAGCCTCTCCTGCTCGATGAGGCGGCGCACGGCGGCCCGCGGCAGCTGCTTGGGGAACATGCCGGTCAGCGTCGACATCACGAACAGCACGCCCGCCATGATGATCCACCCTGCAACAGCGAACAGTCAGCGTAGTCTTCAAACAGTGTTGCTGTGCTGTGCAGATACACAGCAGCAACGCATTGTTGTTCGTAGTCATTCCGGACACTTTTTTTTTTTTTTTTTTTTTTTTTTTTACGTTTAACCACACTCGAAACCCACCGCCTTGATAACTATGGTGGGTTGTTAGCTTACTGATTTCAGTATATTTGCAGCAAGTCATGGTCTCTTAGCCGTTGCAGCTACTCACAAATGGTTTGTTTGCGAGTAGCTGCACCGTTTCCGTCCCTAGCCACGAGGAGGCGGACCAGATCTATGCTGAATGAGATTTTCACTCTGCAGCGGAGTGTGCGCTGATATGAAACTTCCTGGCAGATTAAAACTGTGTGCCCGACCGAGACTCGAACTCGGGACCTTTGCCTTTCGCGGGCAAGCGCTCTTCGAGTCTCGGTCGGGCACACAGTTTTAATCTGCCAGGAAGTTTCATATCAGCGCACACTCCGCTGCAGAGTGAAAATCTCATTCTGGAAACATCCCCCAGGCTGTGGCTAAGCCATGTCTCCGCAATATCCTTTCTTTCAGGAGTGCTAGTTCTGCAAGGTTCGCAGGAGAGCTTCTGTAAAGTTTGGAAGGTAGGAGACGACGTACTGGCAGAAGTAGAGCTGTGAGTACCGGGCGTGAGTCGTGCTTCGGTAGCTCAGATGGTAGAGCGCTTGCCCGCGAAAGGCAAAGGTCCCGAGTTCGAGTCTCGGTCGGGCACACAGTTTTAATCTGCCAGGAAGTTTCAGATCTATGCTATCTCATGCTGCATGCTGCGTGCGTGGTTTGCTGTTTCATTTACAAAGTATTATCATGTTAATAATATTTAGTATAAATATAAAACTGAAATAAAAATATAAAGAAAATATGAACATAGTTAGTTAGATAAGAAAAATATTACACGAATAGAATAAAAGGAAAAAATTTACATTTATGGAGAGTTACTTATAGGAGTTGCTTTGATCTTGTAGCTCAGAAGGTTGATTAAAAACAAGGAAACATTTCTAATACAGACTGCATTGTCTACTTCACCAAGGGGCAGAGGCACTGCAGTATTATGATTGGTCTACATTGGTCTACATTGGTCTACATACACTCTTGTCTCATATGGTATTGTTTTAGAACATTTAAAGTAGTACTTAATAATGTACTCATACTGGTATTAACCAAAGCCTATCACACTCTCTTACGACTGATGAAACTAATAATATGTGAACATAACGATGTATAAATTTTAAGATTGGTTATTGCAGCTAGTTTCAAAGAATTACTAATATTTACACAAATTTACTGATAGTTATACAATTAGTTTTCTATAGGATCCTGACCCCATCTAGTTAAAACTGCATTAAAAAGATATAAAACACAGGAGGCTCTAAGCGGTGCAAGTATTTATACGATATAAAACATAAAAGACTCTAAGCAGTGCGATTATATGTGACGCCCATAACAGCGGGCACAGGCCCTTCAAATGTAGCTACTTTGGGATTATAGGTATTGCATACATTGTTTAAAGTATTTGCACTCCATTCCTGTTTTGGGGCATCCTTCCGGACAGGTAGAAGAATGATTTTTGCAATGCAAAACATCAAGCTCTACCCCTGAGCTCTCGTTGGGACTGTGTTTTGGATGTCTTGCGGAGCCACCTACTTTATCCAGTAGATAACATCAGATTAGCATAGCGCTAAGGAGGAAGAAACTTGACCACCCACAACATCAAGAAGATAAGGAGATGTTCAAGTCCAGGGCGTTCCTTCCATACGTCGGCAACTTTTCGTCTAAAGTAGGCTGGATCCAAGGGAAAAAATGGCTCTAAGCACTATGAAACTTAACATATGAGGTCATCAGTCCCCTAGACTCAGAACTACTTAAACCTAACTAACCTAAGGACATCACACACATCCATGCCCGAGGCTGGATTCGAACCTGCGACCGTAGCGGCAGCGCGGTTCCAGACTGAAGCGCCTAGAACCGCTCGGTCACTTCGGCCGGCTACAACAGAAACATCAAGTTAAAGTAATCTTCTGGTCATCGGCGAAGATTAGTGCCCTCCTCGGTTCGTAGGACCATCCAGGTCTGCGGAAGGCCGCAATTTGCAAAATTCCTTACCCGTTGGGCAAAGCTTACATGCATCAGGTAATATGGACAGTGCATGAAACGTGCTTTGAATATGAGCACCACATTCGCCTTTCGCAGCCCAGTAAGTCGGCATTCATGACACATGACATTCTATGGGTTCAAATGCGCTCCATCTCGCTTTCCGCATCCATCTCCAGTCCCCCACGAGGATCCTCCCACCCCCTTCCCCTTTTCCTTGAACACATCCGTATTCTCTACACCAAACACCGCCTCGATCCCCATCATCCCCTGGTGTCTCCTTTCCTCTTCACTCCCCGCCTGCTGCCGCGCCTCTACCGATGTGTCCCGTCCGCTCTCCATCTCCACATCCTCTCCCAAAGAAACTTCCGTCTTCCCGTTCCCGATGATGTGCTTCGCCCCGATATTTATCCTTTCTTCCAACTTTGACCCTCCTCTTCCCCTCCCCTTCTCCCTAGGGATCCCACTCCTCCCTGCCCCCCCCCCTTGTTGTTTCCACCCTCTTCGTCCCTGTCCTTCTCACTTCTCTTCTCCCAGTCTTTGCTCTCCTTCCTGGGATGGTTCCTCTCCATCCTCCCTGTCTCAGCCCCTTCCTTCCACCCTCCTCGTCCGACCCCACTTCTCTCTTTCCTCTCTCCCTCCTCTCTGGCCTCCCCTCCTGTGGCAGGCCCTTCCAATTTTAATCCAGTTAACTGGTCGTGTTTTGGAGCCACCATGCATGTAACACACGTGCAGTGTGTGTTCAGTGTTGCAGTCCCGTGTTGCTATCACTACTCTGAATGGCGTTTTTAATTGTGCTCTTTATGCCGCAAAGGTTTATGTGCTACGTCTTCGTCGAGTGTCATTCGAATTATATGTTGATTTTAAATAAACAGCCAGCTGGGGTGGCCGAGCGGTTCTAGGCGTAACAGTCTGGAACCGCGCGACCGCTACGGTCGTAGGTTCGAATCCTGCCTCGGGCATGGATGTCTGTGATGTCCTTAGGTTAGTTAGGTTTAAGTAGTTCTAAGTTCCAGAGGACTGATGGCCTCAGAAGGTAAGTCCCATAGTGCTCAGAGGCACTAAATAAACATGCCTCGTGAAACTACCTCTTTTTCTTTTTTTTGTATATTTTAACTCCCATTGCATCCCCTTTCCGTGTGGAAACTTCATCTTTTATCCCAGTCTTTTATTATTTAAATTGTAATGTTTTATTTTATACAGTCTCTTGGCTGAAGAGCGGCGAATTGTGCCGCTGCCATCCCACCCAGCCCACATGGGGATGGGGCATGAAATAACGATAAAGGAAAAAAAAAACTAATAGTCTCCAGTGGCGGACACTCACCTGAAGATGGCTGGACGCTTGCCAGTCGAAATATTCTGGCAAGATGTCAGTATTATCCAACTGCAATCCCGAAACCTCATAGAAGATAACAATCTGCTTCGAATATCGTAGAACGCCTTCATTTTGTTCAAATTATTTAAGGGAATGCAGTCGGGTCACGGTCTCGACAACTGCCCATATTTCGACAAGAGCACGTCTAGCCGTTTCCACCGCTAAACTGCAGCAAGTAAGCGCTGCACAAGGGAATTTAAAATCTCGGTTTTTCAGAGAAACTGCCGGAAAGTAGCAGACACACACACACATAAACGCTAGCGCCGTTACAAACGAAAGGTGGCCGAAGTCAGATATTATGGAACGCGAAATTAATAAACAACGGATGAGGTAGCATAAACTCTGTCCCTCTGTTCCTTGGTAACAGAGAGAAGATCATCTAAGATCAGGATGCAGCGACGTATTCTGCCTATTTAAATATCTCTGTATTTGAATAAGCATATCTATACCAGTTTCTTTGGCGCTTCAGTGTATAACGAGATGATAACGAAACACGAATAGTGTTATTACAACAAATCTTCCAAATAACGATGCGTTCTAGAGGCATTCAATGTGCTGCTGCTTAGTAACAGTATGGCGTGTAAAGTATAATATAAAACCCACCGAATATGGGCTTCTACTGAACAAGACAACTTCAATATGGTGTCTTGCTTCCTCTTTCATCGGGCCTCACGATTTCTGCTCTACATGACACTTCTCCGAATTATCGCAGAACTTATTTGGTGTTTCACGTCACGAAGTGGCTCCTCATAGTGAAATAGCAGAAAGTAACGTCACAAAATACGTAGAGCGCCAAGTCAATGTTAGCTAATTCGTCGGTGTGCCGACGTTTTAAGACAGGTGTCTACCGTATTCCTTGCAGTCGTGACATGTCGTATATTGGTAAGATTATCTGTACTGTGCAGGACTTGTGTACTGAGCGGCACACACGCTTACAACAGCCGAGGAAATCCGCCATTGCAGAACATTGTCTTGGCACCGGTCGTCTTACGCAATATAAGAACACGAAGATTCTGGCATGCACTTCCAGCTATTGGGTTAGTGTTGCTGTTGAAATTAAATTAGCAAGTAACTTTATAAATAGAGAGGGAGGTTTTTGTTTAAATTATTCATGGAATCCTGGTGTCATCCTTGTCAAGGGACAGAGGGATAGAGTTTATGCTTGCTCACCCGTTGATTATTAATTGCATTGTCGATAACTTCTGACGTCGTCCATCTTTGGTTTGTGATGATGCTAGAGTTTACAGTGCTTGTGTGTTACCTAAGTTTTAAATTCCGTTGCACAGCGCCTACTTGATGCATTTTTTGCCTTGAAAACGACAGATTGTGCTCCTGTCGAAATATCGGCTGTCGTGGACGTCACCCGGCTGCAATCCCGCATGTTATTTGAACATTGTATACGCCGCGAGAAACTCAGGTCTCACTTCACGTTGTTCCTGAGTGTTCCTCCCGTCGTGATTGGAGAAAGGTACAGAACTCAGATATGTACCAAATGAGCATATGACGATTATTGCCGCAGGCATGGGGGTGCATTAGAAGAGATTTCGCGGAGTACATTGCGGAGGAGTGGTCATCCTTCCACGATATAGATACTAATTGTGCGAGTCGTCTTCTACGGGAGCGACATCTGTTATGTCGTATGCTAGCAGAGGAGCAGCTCAGTACGATAACCGCTGTCCACATAGTTTTTGGCGAGGTTACGTGTAGCAAACATTTTGCGCAAAATATGTATAGCATTTTCCTGCCATAGGAAATATCCAATTATAGTTGAAAAGTGCATTAATCTCAACGAAATAGCAAAGATCGAAACCGCTATCTTAACGTCGGACTTTACTGGCGACTGAATGTATTGTTTACAGTTTCGACTGTAATTCACTCACGTAAGGACTAACAAGCCAATGCGTGCGCCCGAAGAAACTGAAGCACACATTGGTGAGTGCTCTGAAACAGAATGAGAATGATACTCGTAGTGTTGATAGATGTCATCCGATCTACAATGCTGCGAGGCGTGCACACAATGTGTGCAGCCGGAACGAGCAGTTGTGCGAAAAATGGCCAAGGGTAAACATTCAGTTGTGGCCGGTACTGGCACCCCGCTCTCGGATTAGTTATTGGTCTCAGCGATGGATTACGCCGGGCGACAGTGCTGTTCTGTTGTTCTTTCTGTGTTCTTTCCTTTGACTAATGGCTAAGGCGTATACATTTGTCACACTAAATATTGACGGAGTGGTTTCAGAGCTGCCCCTAGATTCGGTATGTCAGTTCATATATAACTCCTGTGCAGATATAGTGTTCCTGAAAGAGGTTTCATTTACCGGTTTCCCTCGTCGTGGATTTCGCATGTTTTTAATGTAGTGCCGGAGTTTTCTACGAAAATTGCCTTATTCATTCGAGAACGCATTCCCATTGATTGGTAGAGGTTCTTGAATCTGATAGAGGAATAAGCTGTAGACTTTTTGACCTCAAAAATTGCAAATTTGTGGTAAGATCTTACGGGACCAAACTGCTTATGTCATCAGTTCCTAAGCGTACACACTATTTAACCTAACTTAAACTAACTTACACTAAGAACGACACACACACCCATGCCCGAGGGAGGATTCGAACCACCGAGGAGGGGGGCCGCGCGGACTTGACAAGATGACCTAACCCGCGCGGCGTTTTGACCTCACCTCGGTGCACCGAGAGAGGTGGCGCAGTGGTTAGCACACTGGACTCGCATTCGGGAGGACGACGGTTCAATCCCGTCTCCGGCCGTCATGATTTAGGTTTTCCGTGATTTCCCTAAATCGTTTCAGGCAAATGCCGGGATGGTTCCTTTGAAAGGGCACGGCCGATTTCCTACCCACTCCTTCCCTAACCCGAGCTTGCGCTCCGTCTCTAATGACCTCGTTGTCGACGGGACGTTAAACACTAACCACCACCACCACCACCTCACCTCGGTTGTCTTATATGCTCCGTCTGGTCACTCAGTGCAACGTTCGCGTTTTTATAAAGAGGAGATTATTTATCTTTTAAGTAGGAGTCCGAGGGGTCTGTTGTTGGGAGGTAATTGTAACTGTATTCTGCACCCTATTGATCAGTCCCTCCATTTTAATCACTGTTGAGATTTAAACGAGATGATACGCTCGAAGCAAAAAAAAAAAAAAAAAAAAAAATGTTTCAAATGGCTCTGAGCACTATGCGACTTAACTTCTGAGGTCATCAGTCGCCTAGAACTTAGAACTAATTAAACCTAACTAACCTAAGGACATCACACACATCCATGTCCGAGGCAGGATTCGAACCTGCGACCGGAGCGGTCGCTCGGCTCCAGACTGCAGCGCCCAGAACCGCACGGCCACTCCGGCCGGCCGCTCGAAGCACTTGAAAGATGTTTGGGAGTGTAAATATCCGACGTTTGTTAAATTTAAGCGTTTTACTGCGACTTTCAGTAGCAGGATTGACCGATTCTACCCATCGGACTGGACGCTCGATCGCATTCTTGCAGTCGACGTTATTCCTGCTAGCTTTTCAGATCACTGTGCTTTGGCCGCCACTCTCCAACCTGATGGGCAACCGGTGAAACTATTTCGTTCCCCGTGGATGTTAAATGTCACTCAGCTGGGAGATCCTTCTCTCAATGATGTGATACACAATGTGTGGGACCGTAATCTTCGATCCGCTGCGAGGTACTCTACCACCCTGGAATCGTCGTCTGCCCTGGCTAAACCGAAGATATTATTATTATGGTATTATGGTATTATTCTCTTTTGCGCGAGTTGTATGACGGTGTGGATCGTACGCCCCCACCCCCTTCCAGTGAGGATCGCAGATGTGTGTACGATCGAAACCACGGTCACTAGTGGCTGAGAAATTGGTTACGTTATACCTTTTGCTTCGACACCAAGCTCGGTGGCACCGCTTTTGCATTACTTCTTTTACGGCAGCTGGCGGCCGTCAGCTAACAGCGCAAGCTGGCATACTTCACGCCTTTCATCAATGCTATATGGATTTTTACGATGTTGATGCACCTAGCGTCTTTCCCTTCGACCTGGCTATTGGCACCCTAGGTACGCTACTCACGACTGAGCAGAACACCGAATTCTGGGCCACCTTTCACGCAGATAATGTACACGATCTTATACTTACCTCTCCCTCTCACAAATCGCGAGGTATGGAAGCGCTCCCAAAGGAATTTTATGAACATTTTTGGCTCTTCTTGGCTGTCAAATTTATGTCCATGTTGAACGAGGTGAATGGTACGTTTAATCTGCGTTATTATAGGTCAGTCTTAATGAGATTAATAATATGCTATACACATGACACGCGTGTTCACGCCTGTAAAAGTGGCAATTGTAAATTTAATTTGTAATTTTACTATGTATCCATAAACTTATTTTAATAATGGTGTATGTTTTTTAGACTCGTATGTATGAACGCCCAAAAAAGCGGAGGATGTTTGCCATACTTTACTAATATTAGTGGTTTCTTTGTTACGTAGCGCTACATAGGGCTTCATGAGGTAGTTTCAACGATGCACATATCGATAGAGCTTTGACTTTCTGGACAAGAAATGATATCTCTTGCTTCTTGATATCAGAATACACTTGACCAGAGAATTTACTTCAACTGCACACAACCAACTTACTCCGTTTTATGTGTAACGGTATCGCTATACACAGCCAGATATTTGTAACGAGGGAGCCTCAGCCACGTAATATGACTTACGTGGTTGTAAGTTGAATCTGTTGATTTATCATATTGTACTGTGGTGTAACACATTGTAGTTCCACAGTTCTGAAGATCCTCGCATTGCGTAAGTGGAACACGGAAAATAAAGCTTGTGGCAGCTCTAGCATTTTAATTATCAATCACGTCAGTGAAACGCGTCGTTAGCATTTCGACATTGTCAGCAGTTTTGTGGCTCGCTTGAGACTGAATGTTTCATTTACAAGTTAGAAGAGATATCCGCCTCACACGCAACAGTCTTCTGAAGTAAACACGGTATTAAAACGTTGTTTAATTAAAAAGCGTGAACAGGGCTTAGACAAAAGGGAGCACTTACGAAGTCTTATCTTGGCCACGGGGATACCCGTAACGACAAGAAGCTTCCTGAAAATTTACGGCTCGTTGTCTATTCTTAAACTTATATAACGGCTCAAGGTCTCATTTTAACTCTCAAGTTGCGATTACAACAACAACGTTTCGTAGAGATGCAACAGTGCACAGAAATGGCATCAAAATATTCTTACTGTACAGTTGTAAAAAGTAAACACGTACGTAATGAAAAAAGCACTACAAGACGATGGCTCTGCAGAATAGATTTACGACAATTGTTGCAGCAAGAAAGCGTCATTTGAATAGCTTTTTGAAAGTAAATCAGTTACTAGAACATCGGTCCCAAACTGGGCTTGATCCTAATGAATTTAGTGTGATTTCTCTTCCTCCGACGTATAAATCTGCTTATACAGGATGTAAATGTTGAGTTGACAAACCAGAATAAATCGAAAAATAAGCTTCACATGAATAAACGTGTAGAATCCAAAGCTGATTACTTTCGAAGAGGACATCTGCTGGTGCTAAAATTAGTCCGCCGTCCCAGCCCCCAGGGAGTGGGGCGGAAGGCAACTTTAAAATTTCAAATGGGAACCCCCATTTTTTTGCAGAATCAGATTCTACACAAGAAACTACGTACATTTTGTCTTAAACATTTCTTTTGATTCTTGGTAGTTAGCGCTGTAATTCAAGAAAATACATGTTGTTATTTTTGCGTCGGATATGGTTACGGTTAAATAAAAATTACTTATTTACTTCGTAAATTTTGATTCGCTAAAGCTAAAAATCTCCCTCTCTCCCCATATTAAATTAATATTTGGGTCAACAGTTGTAGAACTCAACTTTTGTAAGTATTTGGTGGGCTAATTTTAGCAGCAGCAGATGTCCTCTTCGAAAATAATCAACTTTGGATTCTACACATTTTTTCGCGTGAAGCTTATTTTTCGAGGTATTCTGGCTTGCCAACTTAAAATTTACACCCTCTATAACAGAGCGCCCCCGATAACCTATTAACGAATATTCCAAATCACAGTGTGATATTGTATTTGACATATGTTTGTGACGCTTCCAGGATGAAAGCTATGTTTAAGCTCGTAAATAACACTTGCATCAATGGTATATCAACTGCAGTTTTGTCTCTCATCACCATCATCATCTTCCATCTGACAGCATTGTCCCCGGCGTTCCCCAAGGAAGTGCTATAGGCCCTCTGTTGCTCTTGATCCATAATAACGAAATAGGAGACAGTCTTAGTAGTCGTCTTAGATTGTTTGCAGATGACGCTGTCATTTACCGTCTTGTAAAGTCATCAGATGACCAAAACGAATTGCAAAATGATTTAGATAAGATATCTCCATGGTGCGAAAAGTGGCAATTGACGCTGAATAAAGACAAGTGGGAGGTTATTCACATGAGTACTAAAAGAAATCCGCAAAATTTCGATTAGAAATCAGGACCCGCACAGAAAAATTTAAGTGCTCGTTTTTCCCGCACGCCGTTCGAGAGTGGAACGGTAGAGAGACAGCTTGAAGGTGTTTCATTGAACCCTCTGCCAGGCACTTTATTGTGAACAGCAGAGTAATCATCTAGATGTAGATGTAGATGAAGCCTCCTTTAGACATTTCTATGTAAGTGCGGCGTTCAATAAGTAGCGGAACACTTTTTTCTTATTTTTGTAAAAACAGGTTTGTTTTATGTAGCATTCCCCCATTCTTTTGGCTAAAAAACCCTATTTTTGAATACTGTCTCCGCTCAATGCGACGGCCTTACGTCATCTAACTGGGACGGCCTGTGTGCTCGTATGGTATCACTCAAATGGGTTACGTCGAAGCCAACGTCTTGAAGCATCAATAACCTCCCATCACTCGCATACTGCTTCCCGTGGAATGCATCCTTCATTGGGCCAAACAGATGGAGATCAGAGTGGGTGAGATACGGGCTGTAGATGAATGAGGGAGAACAGACCAGTGAAGTTTTGTGAGCTCCTCTCATGTACGCAGACTTGTGTGTAGCCTTGCGTTGTCATGGAGAAGGAGGAGTTCGTTTGCATGTTTGTGGCTACGAACACGCTGAAGTCGTTTCTTCAGTATCCTGAGGGTAGCGCGATACACTTTAGAGTTGATCATTGTACCATGAGGGACACCATCAAACAGCGTGACCCCTTCAGAGTCCTAGAGGACAGTCAACATTACTTTACCGCCTGAGGGTGCGGCTTTGCAGTGTTTCTTTGGAGAAGAGGTGGTGTGGATTGCCGTTTTGTTTCCGGTTCGAAGTGGTGAACCCTTATTTCATTGCCGTGACGATGTAAAGTTTTCACCATCAGCCTCGTAACGGCAAACAGTTCCGTACAGATGGTCCTTCGTTGCTCTTTGTAATTTTCTGTTAGGAGGAGAGGAAACCGGAGGGCACACACTTTTGAGTGCCCCAAGTGATGGATGAGTTTCTCACCACTATTAACAGAAACATCAATTCAATCAGCGAGGTGTTTGATTGTGATCCGTTGATCACAAACCGTTGAGAGTGTCCGCACGTTCCACGCACGAGGTATCACAACTGTGTGTTGCCAGTCGGCACGCGGCAAATCGAACAGGTTTGCTCTACCTTGTTGCGATGATGATAGACGCCACGCCCAACGACTCCCCGTGTTTTTGTTCACTGGCAGGTCTCCGTAGACATTCTGAAAGAGCCTATGCACATGTAAAATTCTCCGGTTGTCCGTCAAGAGAAACTCAATGACATTTCTCTGCTTGGAACGCATCTCTCTTACAGACGCCATTTTTAAGGCCACCTAGGGTGAGTGGCTGAAGCGGTAATATTCCGCGATGTCTCAAAACAAATTCCGTATTTTTTCGAACTAAAGTGACAAAAATATGTTGCATAAAATACTGAAAGTCCCTCGAACAACAGGCTGGAGATACACGCACCCGTGTTGCTCGTCCATTACTTCCACAGTCAGCTATCCCACTGCATTTACGTTGTGAGTGAGAGAGGTGGTACAGTGTCTGAGATACTGGACTCGCATGCTGGAGAACAACGGTTCAAATCACGTCCATTGATCCATGATTTCCTTACATCGCTTAAATCCAGTGCAGGGATAATCCCTTTGAAAGAGACACAGCCGACTACCTTCGTTATCGGTCCCTAATACGAGATTGTGCTACATCTCCAATGATCTCACAGTCGAAGGAACCATCAATTCCGATATGCGTGGATGTCTTAGAATCCAGCAAAGAGCTTCTCTGGTCCGTCTACCATCTACTCAAATGGCTCCAGTTTGATTAGTGGTCTGAAACCTTTCCACTCAGCGAAGAAGACACTCGCCTATCTTGCATCGCACTAAAGTGAGTGGAGACTAAAAAAAGGTAACAGTAAATCTCTGATGGTTTTGTTTGTGAAATGTTCTAATAGAATTTCACAATGTCACATATTGAACAATTACTTTTTTTAAGGTACATTTCCGTTATGATTCAGTCTTCAGGAATTCCTATGTTCGGTGCAGTTAGATGAAGGACACTGCTCCGTCACAGAAACCAGAAAATTACTTGAGAACGGTGTAGCTCATGGTATGTTCTTGTACAACACTTGCCTACTCGTATAGAGCAACGCCCAACCTTTAAATCCAAAAGGAGTGCCAGACCCGCATCGAATCTGCGCGACGGATTAACGACCGTCACTGATGCAGTGCTCGGCCTGAGAGCGGATTTTCGGCGGTTCCCCACGCTTCTTTAGGGAAATACTGGGCTGGTCCCCAATTTCCGCCTCACGATACGCAAACAGTTAAAATATGATCACGCGCATAACAAACGTGGAGTAGGGCGGAACCAGGGGTTTACATTGGCTGCAAATTAGTGCACTAAATAATCACTTTCAGGCACTATTGTCCAAGCGACAAGCATGGTAAGAAGTCATTGTAGAGGAGTTTGTCGTTAATTGTTGTGCCAGTAGCATGTTTGCGCTTGTTTTTCGCGTGCACATCGCAACATTAATAACTGTTCATTTGCAAAATAAGCGAAAATGCCTTATCTATTAGTTTTCTCTTTCTTGAAATCTCTGAACACATGTTAAGCCTTTTATTTTAGTGCGTTTGGAGGTCGTTTATTTTTCAAAAGGCTTTGTGAATTCTGAACTGTACTTAACCTCAGAGGTCGGGGCGAAACGGACGAAGTTCCGTTCTGTCCCAGGTAACGTATCATTCTTCACTGGTGTTTATTTATTATTCATATTTATTATAACACTTCTAAGATGCGTTACTATATTTTCAGGTTTTTCGTATTGCTGATAGTGACAGTACTTCTTTCATAGATGTTTAGCAGATACGAACGCAAAACTAATCGTCAAAGTTGGTCTACAGAAACCATGGTAAAGGCAGTGACAGCTATTCTGGAAAAGGAAAGGCGATTTAGGAAAGCCAGTATTCAGCGCAGCCTTCCTAAAACAACTCTTCAGAGGGCAGTTCAGAACGAACTTCAAAATGAGACTTTCCAAACTGATAACTGAATGGGAAATTTTCGTTATGTTATCTGGAGTGAGCTACAGTTAGAGAATGTCTGTTACTTAAAACACATAGGTGGCAGATTGTTTGAATTGACAATGGAGGAGTTTACAGCGTTAGCTATTCAGTTGGCACAGAAAAAGAAACAAAAGCACTCGTTTAATAACGAAATGAAACTGCCGGGTGATCAATGGATGATTCAGTTTCTTTCGACGAATCTAGCACTCTGCGGCTTGTAAATTCATATGCTTATTGTGTTTTTGTTAATTTTTGGAAATATGATTAGGTTTTAGTGTTCAACTCACACTATATTGGAGTTATGATTCAGGTTCCGTTCTGCCACCCGTATGGGGACCAGTTCTCATCCTGTTTTAATTTTTTTATACTTTGTGCCATTGCCGCTTTACACAGAATTCCTTTGTTTCACTGTTTAAAGTATGAATTAAATGTCATGCAGATTTTTTTGGCTTCTTCTCTGCCATTTTAATTGAACTGTGGTCATTTTAATATTAGCGTCACCGACCCACCCAGGGTCACCCTGCACAATTCGCAGACTGGTGGAACACTCGACTTACCTGCCTCAGGTTGTGGCGACAGGAAAAGCATCCGTCCTCAAAGTTAAATATAAAAAAAAATTGTCAAATCTTGAGTGTAGCGAGCCTATCCTAGATGAGTAACCGCTAAGACGAAGAAGAACAAGAAGAAAAAGAACAAGAAGAAGATGAAGAATGTACTCGTATAACACTTAAAGACGAAAAAGTGCAAAAGCAAAAAACCGATGACAGGTGGTATGGTGTTTGTGCGGTGTAAAGTAATAAACTAACATCATTCACCGTGCATGGTTTCCGCCACGTTTTTTTGAGTCAGATTTGTATAGCGACATTTAGTGGTACGTTGCAGTACTGAATAACGGATTTAGCCCACTAGAATTCAACATGCTAAGTTATCTGTTGATAATACACAAATCAAAAAAAGTTTTGAATCAGCTCGGTTCCGAGAGTTCCGGAACCTGTATAGAAAATTGGAATAGAGGTCAACATAAACATCGTTTCCGCCCTTTTTTTTTGCTCATGAAAACCACACATTGCATGTTATACCACCATACAGGGAGACCTTTAGAGGTGGTGATCCAGATTGCTGTACACAACGGTACCTCTAATACCACGTAGCACGTCCTCTTGCATTGATGCATGCCTGTATTCGTCGTGGCATACTATCCACAAATTCATCAATGCACTGTTGGTCCATATCGTCCCACTCCTCAACGGCGATTCGGCGTAGATCCCTCAGAGTGGTTGGTGGGCCACGTCGTCCATAAACATCCCTTTTCAATCTATCACAGGTATGTTCTATAGGGCTCATGTCTGGAGAAGATGCTGGGCACTCTAGTGGAGCGATATCGTTATCCTGAAGGAAGTAATTCACAAGACTGTGCACGATGGGGGCGCGAATTCTCGTCCATGAAGACGAATGCCTCGCCAATATGCTGCCGATATGGTTGCACTATCGGTCGGAGGATGGCATTCACGTATCGTCCAGCCGTTACGGCGCCTTCCATGACCACCAGAGGCGACCGTTGGCCCCACATAATGCCACCCCAAAACAGCAGGGAACCTCCACCTTGCTGCACTCGCTGGACAGTGTGTCTAAGACGTTCATCCTGACCGGGTTGCCTCCAAACACGTCTCCAACGATTGTCTGGTTGAAGGCATATGCGACACTCATGAGGTGAAGAGAACTTGATGTCAATCCTGAGCGTTCCATTAGACATGTTGTTGGGCCCATCTGTACTGCGCTGCATGGTGTCGTGGTTGCAGAGATGGACCTCACCATGGACGTCGGGAGTGAAGTTGCGCATCATGCAGCCTATCGCACAGTTTGAGTCGTAACACGACGTCCTGTGGCTGCACGAAAAGCATTATTCAACATGGTGGCGTTGCTGTCAGGTCTCCTCCGAGCCATAATCCGTAGGCAGCGGTCATCTACTGCAGTAGTAGCCCTTGGGTGGCGTGAGCGAGACATGTCATCGACAGTTTCTGTCTCTCTGTATTTCCTCCATGTCCGATCAACATCGCTTTGTTTTATTCCGAGACGCCTTTACACTTCCCTTGTTGAGAGCCCTTCTTGGCACAAACGAATAATGCAGTCGCGATTGAACCGTTGTACTGACTGTCTAGGCATGGTTGATCAACAAAGACGAGCCGTGTACCTCCTTCCTGGTGGAATGAGTGTAACCAATCGGCTGTCGGACCCACTTTGTCTAATAAAAGCTGCTAATGCATGGTTGTTTACATCTTTGGACGGGTTTAGTGACGTCTCTGAACAGTCAAAGGGACTGTGTCTGTGATGAAATATCCACAGTCAACATCTATCTTCAGAAGTTCTGAGAACCGGAGTGATACAAAACTTTTTTTGGTGTGTGTATTTCAAATACCCTCTACAACCAGGTAGAGGCGGTGAGATAGACGGCAGAAAAATCTTCCCCAGGTGAGTACTAGTTCTTGTTCATACGGCAGTCCTTCCCTGCCATTAGCTTTCATTGTACTAAGAATTTCTTATTTGCATGTCTTCTTTGAATTGATGGGCAATGATCGTAAATAAGAATGAATTCACAAATGACAAGTGCGACGGGCGTTCAATAAAGAATGCAACACCTTTCTTTTCTCGGAAAATCTGGTTCAAAAAATGCATAATTTGTTGTGGGACATCGTGGAATATTCCCGCTTCATCCCCTATAGTTCCATGAAGTTCCGATTGGTGGTGGCGCTATAAGTAGCGTTCACTATGACGTATGTAGCGGAGGTGCGTTCGAAGTAGATAGCTGTCACCGAGTTCCTTTTGACAGAAAACCAGAGCGTTTCAGATATTCATAGCCGATTGCAGAATGTCTATGGAGACCTGGCAGTGAACAAAAGAACGGTGAATCGTGGGGCTAGGTGCCTATCACCATCGCAACAACGTTGCGCAAACCTGTCTAATCTCTCGCGTGTCGACCGACCAAGGGCAAAAGTGACTCCTGCAGTGTTATAACGTGTGGTCCTCGACGGATCATAATCAGACGCCTCGTCGCACAACCTCTCAGTTGGTAATGCTGACATACTCATCCATCATTTGCTGTATTCAAAGGGGTGTGCCCTCTGGTTTCCTCGCCGCCTAACTTAAACAATTTTTCGGATTCAAAGATGGTTCAAATGGCTCTGAGCACTATGGAACTCAACATCTTAGGTCATAAGTCCCCTAGAACTTAGAACTACTTAAACCTAACTAACCTAAGGACATCACACACACCCATGCCCGAGGCAGGATTCGAACCTGCGACCGTAGCAGTCCCGCGGTTCCGGACTGCAGCGCCAGAACCGCTAGACCACCGCGGCCGGCTTTTCGGATTCGTAGAGATGTGTTCCGTCTATGTAACTAATTGATGGCAGATTATTCCCATACGCATTTCGCTTCGTTTATTTGTGACGCATCATCACAAATAAAGGAAGCGAAACGCATATGGCAATAAACAATCTGCCTTCAATTAGTTGCATAGACGTAATGTACCTCCAGAATTTTCAAGCGACTAAGGAACGACCGAAAACATAAAAAATTAGGAGTTTTTCGTGTGTTTCTATAGATGTATTTGTACAATGTGGTACTACACTCCATTCATAATTCATATTCAGAAACGTAATATCCAAAACAACACGTCGTCTGAATGAGAATAAAATGGCCTAATGTGACATTTACGACAGTTTCAAGAACAGAGAGAATGCTGTATCGTTATCATGCATTCATGGAAGCCCGTGGTCAGCGAAATATGAACAGTATTACATACTCTAACCACACTTTTCAGTACTGTGAAGAATGGGATGCCTGTGTCGGCTGCTAGCCGCTTCGAGTTCGTGCCGCTGTGGCGCTGCAGTGCGCATGCGCGGATCTGAGGCAGATTGCTTTTCATTGGATGGCGCGAGGAGAACTGACAACAGCGTTTCGGTTCGTTAGTACCGTTCGGCATCGCTTTCGAAATGCTTACTGAATAACGTTGGGACTCCGTTTCGAAAACAAGACTGTTCGGTGCGCTAGGAGCGAGCGACAACCACATTCTATACATATTCATATTCTTTGTGACTCTCCCAATTTGCAGACTTAATTTTAGTATTGACACTAATGATACTTTCGATAATGGTAATGGTTGGCTCACTGTAGCCATTGTACGTGGAGGTACTGGAGTTCCTAACGTACCTGGACTTGAAAGTTTTGTTGATAGAGACATTATTGTGTATCGTACCTAACAGAACTTGCAAATAAAGACTCTAGGAGCAAAATGGCGGAAAGGTTCAGAATAGGGCCCAAGGATATTGAAGAAAGGGCTTCAGCCTGTTCGTCGCCACAAACATGCAAACGAGCTCCTCCTTCTGTAGACAACCTCCTTCTGTAGACAACGCAAGGCCTCACACAAGTCTGCGCACCCAAGAAATGGTTCAAATGGCTCTGAGCACTATGGGGCTTAACTTCTGAGGTCATCAGTCCCCTAGAACTTAGAACTACTTAAACCTAACTAACCTACGGACATCACACACACCCATGCCTGAGGCAGGATTCGAACCTGCGACCCTAGCGGTCGCGCGGTTCCAGACTGTAGGCACCCAAGAGGAGCTCACAAATCTTCATTGGACTGTTCTCCCTCATCCATCCTACCGCCTAAAATCTCGCACCCTCTGACCTCCATCTGTTTGGCCCAATGAAGGACACTCTCCATGGGAAGCAGTTCATGGATGATGGGGACGTTATTAATGCAGCAAGATGGTGGCTCCGACTTCGACCAGCAGAGTGGTACAGGAGGGCATACAGGCCCTCCCAGTAAGGTGGCTCTCACTGAAGTGCGTTGGAAAAGAAGGTTTGGTTGCCTAATGATAGGTCAATAATATTATGTCTTGGAATCCTGAATAAAACCAATCTGCTTTCAGAAAAGTGAGTTGCATTACTTCTTAATTACTGAATGGAGTGATTCCCACTAAATGGGATTTAAAATAAAAGAAATATTGTTGAACGGCAAAGCAACCATAATAACTCTATACAGTTGACGGCAACTGAACAGCTACTTGTACTCTGATACAATCGCATGTTGCTAACAGAAGTACATTGGATTGACACTGCCATCATCAAACTCAGATAGCTCTCGAAACTTTTTGAGCGACCCTCGTAGAGACGCTGGTTACTTACCAACCCACCAGGCACCGAGCCAGCGTGGGTCCTTAGTGGTGATGGTAGGCGTCAGGGCGGGCGCGATGAAAACTCTCAGGCAAGCTGATGCCAGCGCGTAGCCGATGGCTGGCCCCAGCATTCGCAGGAAATACGAAAAACCTGCACATCGAAAACCAGCACATGTCAGGGGCTATTACAATGAAGAAAACTGAAGTCAGGACTCCTGTAATGTTGCACTACTTAACCTTGACGAAACGCTTTTCAGATAATTGTGATTCAATTTTCTCCAGTAGGAAGCATGCTATTATCTAAAACGTTTTCATATGCCGCTACTTTATTTTTTCCGATGTATTTACTACGCCTCATGAGCCTACCACTTCGGTAAATGCTCATTCATTTTTAATTTTTATTGTAAAAATTACTAAAAATAAATTAAATTAAGATCAGAAGTCTTTTTCAATATATTTTTGTTTTTGAATCTAAAAAAACTTTCATCAAAAGCAAATATTTCTAAAAAATACAAATGTAGAATATGTTAGTGAAATTGATGTACGTTTTTGTTTTCCAGTAAAGCTCTGGCACATCTAGAACAGTTGTTACACATATGACGTACTACTCTGGAAAGAACATCTTCTAGCATTCCTACATGTAAGGGTGAGAGTGGAATCATAGATTCCTGGAGTAATTCCAGCCATACTCGGCGCACGTATAATATACTGTCTTAAATAAAATGCTACTGGAACGAGACCCCTAGCAGCTCTAGGTGTGGGAAGAACGGCGGAAGGAGACGACACATAAAAATAAGAATAATTCTGGAACGTCTGCAACAGTTTCTAAGACACTTGATACGCATTTCACACTCTAAATGGAAAAGACTAAATATGGAATAAAAGACTCCTAGCATGGCTGGAAGGGTATGGGGAGCAATAAAATCTCTGCAACGAGTACACAAATGACTTAATGCCAGGAAAAAATTAGTGTGAAAGTAATACATGCGGTGGTCCGCCCGCCTAGCCGCGCGGTCTAACGCGGTGCTTCCCGAGCGGGAAGACGTGCCGATCCCCGGCACGAATCCGCCCGGCGGTTTAGTGTCGAGGTCCGGTGTGCCGGCCAGTCTGTGGATGGTTTTTAAGGCGGTTTTCCATCTACGTCGGCGAATGCGGGCTGGTTTCAATTATTCCGCCTCAGTTACACGATGTCGACGATTGCTGCACAAACACTGTCTCTACGTACACGTTCACCATAATTAATCTACCAAGCAAACGTTTGGGGTTACACTCGTCTGGTATGAGACGTTCCTGGGGGAATCCATTGGTGGCCGAACCGCACAATATCCAAGGGGTTCGGTGTGGGGCGGCGGTGGGATGGATGGACTGCTGTGACCTGTTGTGGGGTTGTGAACCACTGAAGGCTACGGCGGGACGAAGCCTTTCCGTCGTTTCTAGGTCCCCAGTTCAATACAAAATACACACAAGACATGCGAACCACTTCTGAGGGTGGGAACTCATGATCCCGCGAGTAATTTCAACTAAAATTGTTTTACTGACTTGAATAATAATAAGAGAATTCAGTGAGGGTTGTCACTCCATCGCCCTTACCTTAGGGGTGTAATGAGAAGGTAGTGAGATTCCAGTTCATAAAGTCCACACTATAATAATCGCAAACAACTAATATTCGTGTTGAACTCAAAGTATTAGGTGTTCATAAGCTGATCGGTGACAATCGCGATGTCATATTTGTTAAATTAATAGTAGGGAATTAATTTAGAGCTCATTTTATCACTCTTCGTCAGAGTTGCAAGTAAACTGATCAAAAATCTTAAAAGTTTTACAGCCATCTGGCTTTGGTCACTACCTATGAATAGTGAGGTTCGTACCAAACTATAACTATTGTGGAAATAGGGTTCTGTTTCGCGTACACTTTTCTAGTTTAACTGATACACATGTCTCGGTGAAGTTTCATCAGACTCAGACACTCGCACAGAGACACACACCACATCGCCTGCTGTCAATACATAGTTCGACATTACCGTCCATAGCATTTACAGATGAATACCTCTTAAACAGTTTTGCATTGTGGCACGACAAAGTGGAAACAACAAAACGTGAGGGCACCGAAATTACACACACAGTCCCCCGTCATTTACCAATTTCCAAAGGCTGTCACAAATAACATGCTCTCAAAACATTTTTGAAAGCTGTTACATTAACCAAGCAACAAACAGGGCCGGCCATGGCGTGCCAAACTTCATGTGTGAAGCGTGTGCGGGCCTCATGCTCGGCTTTGTTCGGCCATTCTCGGAGGCACCCTCAAGAACGCTACATTTCATTCAGCATTTCGGTGCAGCTTTTTTCTGTCGACACAACTCTGCGAGTTCGGACGAATCGTTGTATCAGCGCTATTCACACTTCGCTATTTGTTCGTGGTATGAAGAACGTCCATAGGTCCAGTGGCTGTTTGCACAAAAAGAGGGAGTCCAGCGACCTTCCCTGACAATCCTTTAAAGTGAATGGGAATGACGAAAGTGAGAGATGAGCATTCACAATTCGAATAAGGGACGGGTACTGTATATTTGCTATGAAATGACATTACAGTATCATGCAGATAGAATTTAAAGATAAATTTGACAATGAAATAGCCAAAAAAAATGGTTCAAATGGCTCTGAGCACCATGGGACTTAACATCTGAGGTCTTCAGTCCCCTAGAACTTAGAACTACTTAAAGCTAACTAACCTAAGGACATCACACACATCCATGCCCGAGGCAGGATTCGAACCTGCGACCGTAGCGGTCGCGCGAAATAACAAAAAATTACAACCATCAGCACGTGGTGTTCGTTGTTCCGTACGCAGGAAGTATGAGCTAAATTTACAAGCATGCAGAATATGAAGAAATTGGTGGTACGAATTTCTGAAGTCGCACGCATTATTTAGTTGTCACTTCCAGCAATTTTCAATAGAACTGAACGATGAGTATGGAGACTTAATATGTTACTGCACAGTACGTTGGTCAACGGGCATGTCTGGTATGAATTTTCGATTTAAATATCGCTGTTGTTGACTTTATGAAGGAAAAACGAATGCTGGAACGAAAATTAGAACATCCGGAGTGGATTGTAGACTTCGCGTTTTAAGTGGACTTGACTGCTCGCTGCCCACAGTAAGACACGGCAAGCTAACATCTTTCTGATTTGATGGGGATGCATTTAAAAAGAAAATCTCATCGTAGAAGGGACACATTCAAGGGCGCCCATACCTATCGGAAATGGAGGCGGCGTGTCCCCCCTTCCCCCAAAGCTCTTAGGGAAAGGGAAAAATATAGTGTATATAGGTGTTTTTTCTTTCAAGAAACGTTCGAAAAATCAGTATTACATAGTTTTCTAACACAGGCGGATCTGAAAATTTTTTGTGGCTACTTACAAGCCACCATTCGTCTTCCAAAATACTAAAAATATACCATATCCCCACATCGTGGCTCTTTCCTACAAACTACTGTATGGGCGCCCTTGGGACGCTCTGACAAAGACTCGGCAGTTCCCTAAGCTCACTGGCGTGAAAGAAAACACGAGTTTTTAAGACTCAGTTCTAACCTTGAAAAAATTACAAGGCTAATTTTATAAATGTTTTGATCACACTGCTAATCTTACATCCGTTTTTGAGCTGTTTTCGAGACTGTTTGTCGTTTCAGCTAGAGGGAACCCTGTCGACGTGCAGATGCAGCTGATTGACCTGCTAGATAATTCCCCGTTTTAAACACAGGTTCTTCTACGTTAAAGCTATTCGGGATGTCTACACTGTTTTCCTTAGGTAGTGTTCCAAGTCTCCATAATAAGGTTACAAAAGTGCTACAATATTTCGATCGATATATTTGTGTGAAATTTCTTATTTCGACTATGAAACTAAATAAGTCACGATTACGTAGCAACTTGAGTGTGAAACTATCTGTGCCAATCCGTTGCCTACAGTTCGTGCCAGATAAAAATTACATTATGTTTTCAGCGCGCTAAAAACGAAACATTTTATTTTACAGGGGCATATAGCGATATGCACGTGTACTGTTGGTGGTAGTGTCGCGTACACGTGGTATAAAAGGGCAGTGCATTGGCGGAGCTGTCATTTGTACTCAGGTGATTCACGTGAAAAGGCTTCCGATGTGCTTACCGGTCCGCAGCTCGTGGTCGTGCGGTAGCGTTCTCGCTTCCCACGCCCGGGTCCCCGGGTTCGATTCCCGGCGGGGTCTGGGATTTTCTCTGCCTCGTGATGACTGGGTGTTGTGTGATGTCCCTAGGTTAGTTAGGTTTAAGTAGTTCTAAGTTCTAGGGGACTGATGACCATAGATGTTAAGTCCCATAGTGATCAGAGCCATTTGAACCATTTTTTTGTACTTACGGCCACACGACGGAAATTAAAAGACTTTGAACGTGGAATGGTAGTTGGGGCTAGACGCATGGGGCATTCCATTTCGTAAATCGTTAGAGAATTCAGTATACCGAGATCCACAGCGGCAAGAGAGTGCCGAGAGTACCAAATTTGAGGCATTACCTCTCACCATGAACAATGCATTGGCCGACGGCCTTCACTTAACGACCTAGAGCAGGTGCATTTGGGTAGAGCTGTCAGAGCTAATAGGCAAGTAACACTGTGCGAAATAATCGCAGAATTCAATGTGGAACGTACGACGAACGTGTGCGTTCGGAGAGTGCGGCGAAAATGGGTGGTAATGGGCTGTGTTAGTAGACGAGCGACGCGAATGCCTTTGCTAACAGCAGGATATCGTTTGCAGCACCTCTCCTGGGCGGGTGACCATATCGGTTGGACCCTAGACGACTGGAAAACCATGGCTTCGCCTTATGAGTCCCGAGTTTAGTTGGTAAGAGCTGATGGTAGGGTTAGAGTGTGGCGCAAGCCTCACGATGCCATGGACCCAAGTTGTCAAAAAGCTACTGTGCAAGCTGATGGTGACTCCACAATGGTGTGCGCTGTGTTTACATGAAATGAACTGGGTCCTCTAGCCCAACTGAACCACTCATTGACTCGAAATGGTTATGTTCGGCTACTTGGAGACCATTTGCAGCCATTCGTGGACTTAATGTTACAAACAACGATGGAATTTTTATGGATGACAAAACGCCACGTCACTAGGCCAGAGGAGTTCGCGATTAGTTTGTAGAACATCCTGGAAAATTCGGGCAAATGCTTTGGCCACCCACATCGCCCGACATGAATCCCATCGAACATTTATGGGACATAATCGAGAGGTCAATTCGCGCACAGAATCCTGCCCCGGCAGCACTTTCGGCTATGGAGGTAGCGTGGTAAAATATTTTTTCAGGGTACAACAAACGACTTGTTAGTCCACGCCACGTCCAAGTGCTGCTCTACGTCGGACAAAATGAGATTCGACCCGATATTAAGAGGTATCCCACGACTTTTGTCACCTCCGTGTATTTCACATACGTGCAAATACAACCTTGGGGTACTAATTACAGTTAAGTTTGGGACCAAAGTTTTCTTTCACCTTTCACAGTTGTTCAATGTATTCGGCCCGGATGTACACATAGAGTTCTTCACAAAAAAATCTCCTACGACTTACGGTGAGATCAGGCGACCTTGGTGGCCAGTGGTACAAAACGAGGCTCATACGCCGCTTACAGGCGATCCAACACTGAGACAGATCGTTGTCAGGAAATACTCTTACACGAATGTGTGACTGGCTTGCACCTGTTGAAATGGGGAACGCAAGATGTCTTTTATTGTCGTGCTGATGTCACGGACATTGATAATGAACGATCAAGAGGCAGAGACAGCTACACCAGAGAGATTGCATTAATTGTCAACTTATTACTCGCGCCAAGATAAACTTTTAGTTTCCATGAGTAAGTTAAGTCATTTCTGAAAGTATTTGTATGGAGTGTAGCCATGTATGGAAGTGAAACATGGACGGTAAATATTTTGGACAAGAAGAGAATAGAAGCTTTCGAAATGTGGTGCTACAGAAGAATGCTGAAGATTAGATGGGTAGATCACATAACTAATGAGGAAGTATTGAATAGGATTGGGGAGAAGAGAAGTTTGTGGCACAACTTGACCAGAAGAAGAGATCGCTTGGGAGGACATGTTCTGAGGCATCAAGGGATCACCAATTTAGTATTGGAGGGCAGCGTGGAGGGTAAAAATACACTCCTGGAAATTGAAATAAGAACACCGTGAATTCATTGTCCCAGGAAGGGGAAACTTTATTGACACATTCCTGGGGTCAGATACATCACATGATCACACTGACAGAACCACAGGCACATAGACACAGGCAACAGAGCATGCACAATGTCGGCACAAGTACAGTGTATATCCACCTTTCGCAGCAATGCAGGCTGCTATCCTCCCATGGAGACGATCGTAGAGATGCTGGATGTAGTCCTGCGGAACGGCTTGCCATGCCATTTCCACCTGGCGCCTCAGTTGGACCAGCATTCGTGCTGGACGTGCAGACCGCGTGAGACGACGCTTCATCCAGTCCCAAACATGCTCAATGTGGGACAGATCCGGAGATCTTGCTGGCCAGGGTAGTTGACTTACACCTTCTAGAGCACGTTGGGTGGCACGGGATACATGCGGACGTGCATTGTCCTGTTGGAACAGCAAGTTCCCTTGCCGGTCTAGGAATGGTAGAACGATGGGTTCGATGACGGTTTGGATGTACCGTGCACTATTCAGTGTCCCCTCGACGATCACCAGTGGTGTACGGCCAGTGTAGGAGATCGCTCCCCACACCATGATGCCGGGTGTTGGCCCTGTGTGCCTCGGTCGTATGCAGTCCTGATTGTGGCGCTCACCGGCACGGCGCCAAACACGCATACGACCATCATTGGCACCAAGGCAGAAGCGACTCTCATCGCTGAAGACGACACGTCTCCATTCGTCCCTCCATTCACGCCTGTCGCGACACCACTGGAGGCGGGCTGCACGATGTTGGGGCGTGAGCGGAAGACGGCCTAACGGTGTGCGGGACCGTAGCCCAGCTTCATGGAGACGGTTGCGAATGGTCCTCGCCGATACCCCAGGAGCAACAGTGTCCCTAATTTGCTGGGAAGTGGCGGTGCGGTCCCCTACGGCACTGCGTAGGATCCTACGGTCTTGGCGTGCATCCGTGCGTCGCTGCGGTCCGGTCCCAGGTCGACGGGCACGTGCACCTTCCGCCGACCACTGGCGACAACATCGATGTACTGTGGAGACCTCACGCCCCACGTGTTGAGCAATTCGGCGGTACGTCCACCCGGCCTCCCGCATGCCCACTATACGCCCTCGCTCAAAGTCCGTCAACTGCACATACGGTTCACGTCCACGCTGTCGCGGCATGCTACCAGTGTTAAAGACTGCGATGGAGCTCCGTATGCCACGGCAAACTGGCTGACACTGACGGCGGCGGTGCACAAATGCTGCGCAGCTAGCGCCATTCGACGGCCAACACCGCGGGTCCTGGTGTGTCCGCTGTGCCGTGCGTGTGATCATTGCTTGTACAGCCCTCTCGCAGTGTCCGGAGCAAGTATGGTGGGTCTGACACACCGGTGTCAATGTGTTCTTTTTTCCATTTCCAGGAGTGTAGTAGGGAGAGACCAAGAGATGAATACACTAAGCAGATTCAGAAGGATGTAGGTTGCAGTAGGTACTGGGAGATGAAGAAACTTGCACAGGATAGAGTAGCATGGAGAGCTGCATCAAACCAGTCTCAGGACTGAAGACCACAACAACAACGAGTAAGTTAAAATTCACACCACATTTCTTTCTTCATTCGTGAAACCATATGCTCCTACTTAAAACAAGTTTTAATAAATAGCAGTTGTAAATTATAGTCTCGAGACACATTTGGCTCTAACAACAACTGATACCTTTAAACCCTTTCTGACATACTGTGTATACAGACATAAGTTTTAGAGTAACATAGGCGCGTGTTTCTGCGTGACTCACTGATGAGCGCCGGCGTCTTGGACTTCTTGATGTTGTCGTCCATGTAGGTGGTGCCCAGCGTGTAGTAGACGGGGTTGCCGAGTCCTCCGAGCAGGCTGGCTGCGAACATGATGGCCTGCGGCGCGAAGCTGCCCGCCGTGTCGTCACAGGGCACGCCCCCCTCTGGCTGGCACAGCGCCTTGCGCCGCTCCTGCTCTGCAACAAGGCAGAGGCTGTCACTTCACCACACCTGGCGTGTCCAAGCTGTCAGCAACCACAGGTTCCTGTGCGTCGGCTGTTAACATGTAGGATAGATGGCATGGTGACTACAGACAGGTCTTGGGATTTTTCACAGTGTTGGCACTGTGCAATATCTGTGTTTCTCTCCGAGTGTGGTATGGAAACCAAGGTAGATACTGGATCAGTCGTTTGGAGTGTGGGGCCTCACATGGAGTCATCGGCATTGGTGATCCGTTCTGGGCCATGACGAAGTCCCAAGGGAGATCGTACAGTGTTTATCGTTGCAGCTGTAATCGAACTTTCCAATACTACAGATGTTGGTAACGCATGTATGTCGGCAACAGAGGCGTGCGGTAGCGTAAACGTGTAAGCATACTTCCTGCGGACTCGTCAAATATCATGAAAGGACTCTCTCCGACACGAGTATAACGTGGCCTTTGGAGAATGCTGAGACTCTCGTTTGGGGATTTGGCATTTGCTAGCAACCGAAGCCTCTAGCCAAACTGCATGGATTTTACCCTAAACGTACCTCTAGACTCGCCAATTAAGTGTGTAAGGACAGTGGAAGTGTGGTGTAACGCGAAAATGTCCTCAACGGCGGCGCTTCGAGCGCAGGGAATAGAATCTCGCGATGATAAGTGCTTCAGTATGAAAACCAAGGATTCCTAAGAAGTGGCAGAAAGGGAGGGGTACCATGGTCTCAATAGTGGGGGAGGGGTAGGGAGAGGGGACGGGAGATGGATGGGGAAGGGAGAGGGCAACGTTGAATGGAATCGGCGGGACACGTAACTGGGGTAACCTCAGACTTGAAACTAGCTGTGGAGTGCATAGGACACTTCATCTCCAAGATCGTATGTCGCTTATAACGTACTAAAGTGCCGAGAGTGCCTGGGTGGTCCATGTACTAAAACGAGAGATTGCAAATCCCTAAAGTGAGAGCTTGAGCACCCACCAGCTGACACGTTCGCAATGTAGTTATATAATCAGAACTGAACCGATAGAACTTGTGTGTATGTTTCCACATAAAATTCCGGGTGTCTAGCTAAAAGTAGAAATGTTTGTTGTTTTTTCAATTATGTATGTCTTGACGGATTGTCTTGCAAATCGTTGACTCAAAAGTACCAGACACGCAATGTAAGTGTCTCAAATTCTTAAGGAACCTGGCAAGGCGAAACCTGATGCAGAAGATCCGCACACACACACACACACACACACACACACACACACACACACACACCCTCACACACACGCACGCACACTCACATGCACATATGTACGTTTCGTTTCAGGTATGAGTTTAACAGCTCCCCTAATGATGATAAAGCGATTGGTTGCAGAAGAAGTGTGCATGTGTGCCATTAGGACTTGGTAGTTAGCTCGAGAAATCATAATTCCGCAGGAACATGTGACAACTCGCCGCAATAATATTTTTTTTTAAGGTGGAAGCATACCGTCACCGACAAAACCGCAGAAGTTACACGTCGACTGACAGAAAGAAGTATATTTGTTTCAAATTTTACTTACTCGTTCGTTTCGTACTTTTCTGATGTTTCTGATGGTCTCTGTCATCCTGTTTATCGAGTGTCGTAAGTGCGATTCGTGTAGGTGACAGGTGTGTGGAGAATGTAATGAAGTGTGATGATGTTAAGGGAGATGGTCATGATTCTCTGATTGCCATATTCGTCCCAAACTGGCAAAACGAAAGTGCCAAACAATATGTTGACGAGAAATCTAGGAATATACTGCAACTCCCTACGTATTGCTCCTGTCGGTAATGCGAAAGAGAATTAGGCTACTGTTAATGTTTGCAGCAGTCTTCAAAACCCATAGAACCAATATAGCCTTCAAGCCGATAGCGAATAAAAAAAAAAAAAAAAGTCTGTGACAGAGGAGAAAGACAAATACTATAGTTCAGGACTATATGAATTAAAATGTAACAACTCCGACTGTAAATATACTGGAAATACTGTAATAAATTTTAGTATCACGTACGTAGACCATATAGGCCACTGAAGAGTGAATGGAGCCACTCCACATATACGGAAGATCTAATAAAATAAAATCATCACCACACTGGAATAAAAACAGACGTGCCAGACTTACGCCATAGCAACAAAGGAAAGAGAATGCTTACTTTCCGAGCTGAGTACTTCATACAGAAGACCATAAACGAAAATTAAACTATGTTAAATAACAAAAAAGCAAAGCAGGAGGACAATATTCGCACTAATTGATAACTTACGATAGAAATAGAATTTAAAATGTCTACTTAAAAAAATAAAAATGAAAGAAAATAAAATATGTTTGAAACACACACACACACACACACACACACACACACACACACACACACACACACACACACACAGTGTCCCCACAACCCACTCTTCCAGCACGCCCACCCGAGCACCTCGCTCCACTCTCAAACTCTGCAGCTCCCATCATGCCTCAGTCAAACACAGAGAAAGTGAGCGCGATCATGTACAGTACGCATCAGGAAATGTTATCTGTAGTGAATTTTATAAATGTGATCTACTATCAATTAGAAAATTGTACTGAGTGTATATGTTGCCTACAGAATAACTCATGGATACGTGGAAAAAATAGGAAAATGAAACAGCGATAAATCACAACCGTATATTTGCAAATATTCGTTGTCAGATAATTTAAATGTGCTTCTAAGAAACCCTACAGATCTCCTAATAAAATATATAAAATTCATAATTTTTACTTAGAAACAAAATAAACATTCATTGGAAAAGGGTGAAATTTTATTACAGATATAATAAACATAATTCAAGATTAAATGACAGCACGCACAGAGGCATTAAACAATCGTTTTCTCCTTGCTCCGCATGTGAAGAAACGGGAAGAAGCCATTTATTAAATGGCATTATAGGAAACGGGCCTGGCATGCACTTCAGAGTGTATGGACGTGGCCGTATCCGAACGTCAGCAGCAGACGTGCTTACCGATGAGCTGCAGGGTCTCGTTGACGTTGATGGTGGCGCCGTACTCTTCGGTGAGCCGGAGCGACTCGTCGCCCGCGCCGTACAGCATGTGCGGCAGGGCGTTGAGCAGGCACGAGCCCACCACCAGGTACATGCCCAGCGTGATCCAGCGCGGCCGGTGCCCGCTGCCCCCGTAGTACGTCACCACCCCCGACACCAGCACAGTGCCGAGGTCGCCCGCGACGAAGATGATACCTGCCACGACAACATGGCGTCTCCATTACTCTCAACAACGTATACAAATGTCGTACATCTACATGAACGGACTGAAAAAAAAAATGAAATGGCTCTAAGCACTATGGGACTTAACATCTGACGTCTCAGTCCCCTATACTTAGAACTACTTAAACCTAACTAACCTAAGGACATCACGCACATCCATGCCCGAGGCAGGATTCGAACCTGCGATCGTAGCAGCAGCGCGGTTCCGGACTAAAGCGCCTAGAACCGCTCGGCCACAGCGGCCGGCGAGCAGCCTGAGAGAGAGTATCAGTCTGCAGCTGTTTGCTGATGATGCCTTAGCGTATGGGAAAGTGTCGTTGTTGAATGACTGTAGGAGGGTGAAGTATGACTGAGAATTTCTGTCTCGCATAATGAATGACAGCGTGCACAAAATATGGGGAAAATGTAAGTTCATGTAGGTGAATAGCAAAAGTAGTCCCATAATTTTTGATGGCCGGTGTTGCCGAGCGGTTCTAGGCGCTTCAGTCTCGAGCCGCGCGACCGCTACGGTCGCAGGTTCGAATCCTTCCACGGGCATGGATGGGTGTGGTGTCCTTAGGTCAGTTAGTTTTAAGTAGTTCTAAGTTCTAGGGGACTGATGACCTCAGATGTTAAGTCCCATAGTGCTCGGAGCCGTTTGGACCATTTCAACCAATAATTTTCGAATACAGTATTAGTTGCGTGCTCATTGCCAGAGTCAATCGATTAAATATTTAGGCGTAACGTATAAGTAGGCTGTTTAGGTTCTTATATTGGTAACGCCACCACTACGTAGCGCTCTGTATGAAAGTCACTGGCTGTGCTGTGTGCAGTCTGTGGCTGGGTAGCATTGTTGGAATTTGCTATTGCAGTGTTGGGCAGTTGTCTGTTAACAGCGCGTAGCGTTGCGCAGTTGGAGGTGAGCCGCCAGCAGTGGTGGATGTGCGGAGAGAGATGGGGGAGTTAGTGCCTTCAGTAGTTTGAATCTTTTATTTTAGCTGGCATTAGTGGCGCTCGCTGTATTGCAGTAGTTCGAGTAACGAAGATTTTTGTGAGGTGAATGATTTGTGAAAGGTATAGGTTAATGTTAGTCAGGGCCATTCTTTTGTAGGGATTACTGAAAGTCAGTTTGCGTTGCGCTAAAAATATTGTGTTTCGGTTTAGTGTTGATCAGAATAGGTAAAGAGCGAAATGTCTGAGTACGTTCACTTCTGCTCAGCTGTTTGAAAATCAAATAACGTAAGAGGTTTATCTCTAAGGGGACGTTTCAAACGTTACAAAAGCGAAATGAAATGGAACGAGCACGTAAGATTAGTTGCATGGAAGGCGAATGGCCGACTTTGGTTTATTCTGAAAATTCTAGGAAAGTTTAGACCTGAGACCGCCTATAGAACACTCGTATGAGTAAACATTTAATTATAAGAAAGTGTAGTTCATTTATAAAGGATGATACTTGCCCGACCTATTCTTAAATACTGTCCGAGTGTTTGGGTTCTCCACCAGGTCGGACGAAAGCAAGGCATCGAAGCAATTCAGACACGTGATCCTAGGTTTACATTTATTTGATCAAGACGCGAGTGTTGCGGTACTGATCTTTGAACTCAACTGAGAATCCCCGAGGGACGAAGACATTTTGTTCGCAAAACACTGTTCAAGAAGTTTAGAGAACCGACATTTTTGATAGTCTGCAGAACGATTCCACTGCTACTAACATACATCTCGCGTAAGACAAGATAACAGAAATCAGGGCTCGTACAAAAGTATAAAGACGTCGTCTTTGTCGGTCTGTTTGCGAGTGGAACAAGGAAGGGAAAGACAAACAGTGATACAGGGTACTCACAATTTTGCACAAAGCATAATTTAATCATAACTGACCTACTTTAAGAATCATGAAATAAGGATGTGTGTGAGGAAGAGATCTGGGGATATTAGAAGTTTCCAGATCAGTTATAATGGTGAAAACCAGATTTTAAACTGTAATCATTTACAGCGGCAGATGTGGACATTGGTCATGATAATTTATTGGTTATGAACTCTAGATCAAAACTGAAAAAAATGGAGCGAAGTAGGAAATTAAGGAGATGGAACCTGGATCAATCGAATGAACCAATGGTTATTGAGAGATTGAAAACAGCATCAGGCAACGATTGACTGAAATAGGTGAAAAAAACAGTAGAAGCAGAACCGATAGCTTTGCAAAATCAAATAATGAAGGCAGCTGAGGATAAAATAGATAAAAAACAAGGCCTAGTGGGAATCATTGGATACCATAGGAGATACTGAATTTAATTGATGAAAGGAGAAAATTTAAACATGCAGCAAATGAAGCAAGTGAAATGGAATACAGACGTCTAGAAAATAAAAATGTAAAATAGACGGCAGGAATGACAAAAAGCAAATGCATATCTATAGAACCACATATATAACTAGGGCAAGAATTAAAGAATCAAAGATACCTTTGGAGAAAAAAGAGAGCAGCTGCACTAATATCAAGAGATCAAGTGGAAAACCAGTAAAAAGCAAAAAAAGGGAAAGCTGGAAGGTGGAGGTAATCTAGAAAGGAGTTGCGAAAGCAATGTTATAGACAGGGAAGAGGAAGCAGATGAAGACGCGGTGGTAGATACGATACTGGAAGAAGAATTTGGAAAACCACTGACAGACCTAGGACAAAACAAGCCCTTGGAGTAGACGACATTCTCTCAAAACTACTGACATCCTTGGGGCAGCCAAGCAATATAAAACTTTTGCAGTTGATGTGCAATATGCGTGAGACAGGGGAATACTCCTAGACTTCAAGAAGAATGTAACCCTTTCAGTTCTATAGAAATAAGACCCTGACTGGTGTGAATATCAACGAACTATCAGTTTAATAAGTCATGGCTGCGAAGTACTGAAACTAATTATTTAGAAAAGAATGGAAAATCTTGTAGAAACAGACCTCAGGGTTCCGGAGAAATATAAGACCAATCTAGGCAATACTGAAATTATGAATTACTTAGGAGTTAGGTCAAAGAAAAGCAAACCTACGTTTATAGAGTTTGTAAACTTAGAGAAAGCTTTTGACAGTGTTGAATGGAAGACACTCTTTGAAATTCTGAAGGTAGCAGTGGTAAAATAAAAAGAGCGAAAAAATTTATACAACCTGTACAGAGCCCAGATGACAGTTGTAAAAGTCTAAATTCGTTAAAGGTAAGTCGTTGTTAAGAAGGGAGTGAGACTGGGGTGTAGCTTACCCCTGATTTTATTCAGTCTGTGCGTCGAGCAAGCAGTAAAGGAAACCAAGGAAAAGTGATGAGTAGGAATTAAAGGTCAGGGAAAAGAAATAAAATCTTTGTCAGAGTCAGCAAAGGACCTAGAAGAACATTTAAACGGAATGGACAGTGTTTTGAAATGAAGATACTAGATGAACGTCAACAAAAGCAAAACAAGTGTATTAGAATGTAGTTGAATGAAATCGGGCGATGAATTAGATTAGGAAATGAGGTACTAGAAGTAATAGAAGAGTTTTGCTGTTTTGGATATAAAATAACTGATAATGACCGAAGTAGAGAGGATATAAAACGTGAATTTTAACTTTTTGTGTACTCTGAAATTATTAGTGAGCCATTAAATTTTGCAATATGATGCACAGAGTAACTTGTAGTGAAAGTGTAATCGAATTGCGAAGAAGCGTGAGACTGAAAGTTTTGAAAAATTAGAAGGAGAAAGTTAACCTCTTTTAGAGTGACGATCTTCGAGCAATATAACAAAATAGTTTCATTTTATTGCTCGTACGTAAATTTCATCTCAGTGGTCATCCAAAACTAGTCAGAGAACAGTGCGCCTACGCGACTTTACGCCCAGCTATAGAATCTGTGAGGCTTACTCATTAACAGTTTCAGATTAGAGGCAAGTGGGACACAGGAAAGTGGACACAGGAATTTTATGGCGTAATAAATCTGACATTCTCATCGCAGATATTAACTGAAATTTAAGAAGATAACAGTTTAATGATATCTATTTCGTTGTTATGCAGCATAAGTGTTAAGTAGTTTTGTCGTCGATCGAATTTTAACGACGCGATGTGTCACTTTTGTAGTGACGACTACGATTTATCAGAAATTTAAAAGAGAGCAGCTTCTCAACTAAGCATACTAAATGAACCTCCTGTATATAAGCATAAATATGAATCCCTTTTCCATGAGGAGAGACATAAATTAATTACGAAGAAATTTTCATGTGAGGTGTGGTCCCAGGGATTAATACGGTCATTAATATCAACGAATGAAGACATTTGAAGAAAGAGAACAACATTTTACCACATCAGAATACAACGCCCGGGCTCTCTGGGTTATTGAAGACAGTTATATCAAATGAAAGAGAACGTAGTCAGTGGAGGACGTCATCGCTGCCAGCATCGGGACGGGATACCTCAGCTTGTCACCAAGGTGCCAGAACTCCAAAGTAAAAGAACCGGAGATAATCAAATAACGCTACCTCTTCGTGGCGACTAACGTCTACAAGACGTCGCTAAAAGAGAAGAGTACTGTAGAATATTGACTGACTGGCCGATGTGGGAAGGCCGAGTTCGCCGAAAAGTCTGTAGAGGGCGAGAAACCTCTCGCTTCCTCAGTAATCGTAAATTTGTCCAGGTGCTGTTTAGCTGCCCACGTACGGCGTCGGCAGGGCAGCATCTACGAGTACGTCGGTGCGGGAAGCAGGCGACTTCGAGGCATCGCCAGCAGTCGTGGGCAGCGGGCGCCTACGAGGCAACACCTACGGTCTTCGGCATCCGACAGAGAGCAACCGTCGGCAGTCCACCTGACTGCGGCGACTCGGAGGCAGCAGGGTGGCGGTCATTGGCATCGTGAAACCAACTCACCGCAGTAGTAAAATATAACGGTGAGTCGTTTTCAAACCGGCAGCGACTTTTATTACTGAAGTGCAAAGAGCTGTTTCTTGTAATCTTGACTGTTATGGGTATTAGTAATTCGCGTTGATAGACAAGAATGATATTTGTCTTATTTGTTGTTAGCGCATGGTGCAGTATATTAATTAAAAATGGAATCAGGTAGAATCCAGATGTTCAAAGAATTAAGAGAATAACTTGAAAAGGATCGAAGAGAAATGCGAAAAGAAAATAAGACATTTGAAAAGCGAACTCTCTCAGCAAACTTCCAATAATAATAGAGATTTAAAAATGCAGATCTCTGAGCTAATATCTTTTCAGATATCTGAACAAATATCTAATGGTTCTCAGGCTCTTTCCAAGCAATTATCTAATCAGATTTCAGAGCATATGCCTGATAAGATCTCTGAGATAACATTTAATAGTAATAATGCTGTTATTGAGAAAGTAACTACTAAGAGCTCAGAGCAAACATCTAATGGTAATTTAGTTTTGAAGTTAGAGATTTCTGAGAAGATATTCGAGGTTGGTGCTCAACTCCACTTCCACGGTAATGAATCTCGAGCTGACAAAGCGCAGCTGCGTAATGACATAAAGAAATCAAAGTAGAATCTTCCCAGTTTAAGATTAAACCTTATCAATGGTCTCGGAAAATATAAAGACAATCTACGTACTGGAACAAATGCAAATATAACTAGATGAGAAGCCATGAAATACATTAACAGAGTAAAACTCACTTTTGGTAAGAAGCGAGAAAAAGGTTTGTCTAATTGGAAGAAAGAATCCCGGGTAGAAAGCGGTAGCCATTGATTTTGTAGTTTTCTAAGATTCAAACAGGAGGTTGTAGTACACTTGATAATTTACATAAGGGTGGTTAAGTACATTAGGAGTGTCTCACGAAACTGGACAAAGAGAAGGAAGAATGTGAAGTGTAGAGATATCCGGTTAGATCTCGAATGTAATCTCAAAGAGTTCATACTCTGAGTGAACATGGAGATTACAGGATCCAGAGCCGTTTGGTGCATTTCTTCTTCCTTCTCTCTTATTTTCTAACGTCTTTACAGATGTCCTAACGTCTTATCCTTTCTTCTTGTAACTGTTATGCATATGTTCCTTTTCTCGCCGCTTCTGCAGCGAACCTCATGCTTCTTATCTTATCACTCCGCCTAATTTTCAACATTCATCTGTAGCAGCACATCCCAAATGCTTCGATACTCTTTTCTCTCTCTGTGTGTGTGTGTGTGTGTGCGCGCGCGCGCGTGTGTGTGAATTCCTAAGGGAACAAACTGCTGAGCTCATCTGTCCCTAGACCTAACTTAAACTAACTTATACGCAAGGGAGGACTCGAACCTCCGGCGGGAGGGGCCGCGCAATCCATGACATGGCGCCTCTAACCGCGTGGCCACTCCGCGCAGTTCGATTCTCTCCTATTCCGGTTTTGCCATTGTCCATGTTTCACTACCATTCAATTATGTGCTCTCAACGTACATTCTCAGAAATTTATTCCTCATCTATATTTGATACTAGCAGATTTCTCTTGGCCAGGAATGGCTTCTTCGCCAGTGCTAGTCTGGTTTTTATATCTTCCTTGCCCCGTCTGTCACGGGTTCTTTTGCTGTCTAGGTAGCATAATTCCTTAGCTTCATCCGCTTCTTTATCCCCAAATCTGATGTTAAGTTTCTCGCTGTTCTCATTTTTGCTACTTCCCATTACTTTCGTCTTTCTTAGATTTATTCTCAATCTGTATTCTGTAGTCATTGGACTGTTGACTCCATTCAAAAGAGTTTGTAATTCTACTTCACTTTCACAAAGGATAGCAATGCCATCAATTAATCTTATCATTGATATCCTTTAACCTCTAATTTTAGTCTCTCTCTTGAACCTTTCTTTTATTTCCGTATGACTTCTTCGATGTATGCTCTGAGCAATAGGAGCCAAAGACTACATTTCTGTTTTACATCCTTTTTAATCCGTGACCTTCGTTCTTGGTCTCCCACTCTTACCCTTCCCACTTGTTTCTTGTACGTATTGTACATTACCCGCCTTTCCCCCACTTTTTCTCAGAATTTCGAACATATTGCATAATATGACCCTGTCGAACGCTTTTCCAAGTCCACAAATGCTATGAATGTCTTGATTTTCCTTCAGTCATCCGCAACATGAGAACTGCCTCTCTGGTGCACACTTCCTAACACGAAACTGATGGTCGTCTAATAGCTCCTCAATTTTTTCCACTCTTCTGTATATGGTTGTTTTTCCATACTCCACCATACTCCACTGATATCCTCTAATATCCTATATCTACTATCTGTAGTTTCTTCGACTATCCGTCTCTTTATAGGTAAACTAAGGGCAAAGAAAAGACCAGTATGCAGGAAATAAAGCCCGTGTAAAAGTAATGCCATACTGAATAGTAACCAAACAATATTATTGAGGAATAGATCACTACATAATGCCCAAATATAAGTACGTTTGTACTCAATTACGACAAAATAATACACCCATCAAAAAAAAGGTTTGCATCACCGCGGTTCCCAGAACTTCAGAAGTTAGACGTTGACTATGTATATTGCATCACAGACACAGTACCTTTGACTGTTCAGAGATGTCACTAAACCAGCACGTAGACGTAAACAACCATGCATGAGCAGCGCTCTTTACACAAAGGGGGGAGAGGGAGGGTCTGACAGCCGATCAGTTCCAGTCATTCCACCAGGAAGGAGGTACACGGTTCGTGTTGTATGTAGTTCAACCATGCCTAGCTGGTCAATACCGCTGTTCGATCGCGTCCGCATTGCTACTTTGTGCCATGAAGGGCTCTCAACAAGGCAAGTGTCCAGGCGTCTCGGAGTGAACCAAAGCGATGTTGTTCGGACACGGAGGAGATACAGAAAGACAGGAACTGTCGACGACATGCCTCGCTCAGACCACCCAAAGGCTACTACTGCAGTGGATGACCGCTACCTACAGATTATGGCTCGGAGGAACCATGACAGCAACGTCACCATGTTGAATAACGCTTTTCGTGCAGCGACAGGAAGTCATGTTACTCAAACTGCGCGCGGTAGGCTGCATGATGAACAACTTCACTCCCGACGTCCATGGCGAGGTCCATCTTTGCAACCACGACACCATGCAGCGTGCAGATGGGCCCAACAACATGCCGAATGGACCGCTCAGGTTTGGGGTCACGTTTTCTCTACCGATGAGTGTCGCATATGCCTTCAACCAGACAATCGTCGGAGACGTGTATGGAGGCAAGCCGGTCAGGCAGAACGCTTTAGACACACTGTTCAGCGAGTGCACCAATGTGGAAGTTAGCTGCTGTTTTGGGGCGGCATTATGTGAGGCCGACGTATGCCGCTGGTGGTCATGGAAGGCGCCGTGACGGCTGTACAATACGTGAATGCCATCCTCCGACCGATAGTTCAACCATATCGGCAGCTTACTGACAAGGCATTCGTCTTCATGGACTACAATTCACGCCCCCATCGTACACATCTTGTGAATGACTTCCTTCAGAATGACGACATCGCTCGACTAGAGTGGCCAGCGTGTTCTCCTGACATGAACCCTATCGAACATACCTGTACAGATTGAAAAGGTGTGTTTATGGGCGACGTGACCCACCAACCACTCTGAGGGATCTATGTGGAATCCCCGTGACCAATAGTGCCTTGATGAACTTGTGGATACTATGCCATGACGAATAAAGGCATGCATCAGTGCAAGAGGCCGTGCTACTGGGTATTAGAGTTACCGGTGTGTACAGCAATCTGGAACACCACCATCTGAAGGTCCTAATGTATGGTAGTACAACATGCAATGTGTGGTTTTCATGAGCAATAAAAAGAGCAGAAATGATGTTATTGTTGATCTCTGTCCAATTTTCTGTACAGGTTTCGGAACTCTCGGAACCGATGTGATGCAAAACGTTTTTGATGTATATATTACCGAGATGGAACTTAAATAAAAAAGTAGTGTTCAGCAGAGACTTAGACAGATATAACGAAATAGCTATAGATCCTTTGTTCCACGTAAGAGATAAAGTTATATTACAGACTCATGCTAGAAGTTCCAAGCTCCATAAAGAAGTAGGAAAGTTTTCTCATTTATTTCAAGGAGCTTGGGAAGTGATAAGATTTCCACACCCAAAGGCCTTTCTTGTATATGGTCCTGTGAGTCAGTCTATTAAAGTACTACGCTATACATCACACGTGCGGAAGTATTTTGAGGCAGAATTTATAAGATACCAAGTTACGAAACAATGTAAAGAAAATAAAAAAAACCCAACAGCGTAGTAAAGGTAATTCCTTTTGTAATTTTGTAGGTTCTTTACTGACCAGTAGTCAATATAGGAAACATTTAATTTTTTAAAAGGTATTGTTGGTGTAAGAAGAGAAAATAGTGGCCAACACCACCAGTGGGGGACGGAAGTATGTAGTAGAAGCAATGTAAAGTACACGAGGTTTACATTAGAGTAATTAAGCCTTACACAGAGGAGTGAAAGCTAGTAACGACCATGAAATTACCTTTTTTCTGCCAGTCCGTGCAGAAACCGGTGTTAAGCCTTTTACACAAATGTCCTTATTGCTAGGATCTTTCTTATTTCCATCATTGTACACAACTATATAGCAGGCTAAGTAGCTGCTTCCAACTCGCTAACCGAAGTAGGGTTGGAGAATGCCACAAAATTCTGTCGCAAAGACAGGAAATTGAGAAAAAAGAATGACTGAATTCTAAGAATTTTTGCCGGGCTTGATTAATGATTATAATTAGTCACCCTGTAAGAAAGTGAAGAGAAAATTAACACTCTGTCTTCAGGCCACAAGTGGTCCATCGGGACCATCCGACCGCCGTGTCATTCTCAATTGACGATGTGGATAGGAAGGGGGTGTGGTCAGCACACCGCTCTCCCAGTCGTTATGATGGTTTTCTGTGTCCGGAGCCGCTATTATTCGGTCGAGTAGCTCCTCAATTGGCATCACGAGGTTGCGTGCACCCCGAAAAATGGCAACAGCGCATGGCGGCCTGGATGGTCACCCATCCAAGTTCCGGCCAGGTCCGACAGTGCTGAACTTCGGTGATCTCAGGGGAACCGGTGTATCCACTGTGGAAAGGCCGTTCCCGAAAAGAAAATTGTGCCTATGGTTAATAATAAGCGAGGTGAAAGTCAGGTAAAATAAGAATAATTCCAATATGTGTATTAAAGTGTTCAAGAAGAGGCGAGAATGTTAGTTGGAAGTTGCCAAGTGCTCATATTCTCAAATACTGGAATGGGAAATTTGCGTGTCGAGTGTTACTCTGCCTCAAGACACAAACACGATTTCCAACTTTAATACTTGACTTGTTGCGTTAAACGTTTAACGTAACATTATTCCTCTTAATGAGTAGATTATGACAGCATTTAAAACGTCTAGATTTGGTCACTCATGTCAGAAAATTTGAAAAAAAAAAAAAGAATTGTTGCCCCTGAAAGCTGCTAGAGAGGCAATCTGAAACTGTGATTTAGTGACCGCGTGACCGTTTTAGCCGTTTAGTAACATAGGTTCTTCAAATCCTCAGAAAATTTGTTGGTAGCGTTCACGTTGATCCCGTGTGATTGGAAATACTTTCCTCTTTATATCCACCAGTATGAAGTGAAAGCTTCATTCTGTAAGTAACCCGTAAACTATTTTCGTATATTCGTGCTGTCTGGAGTTCCACTGTGCTGGAGACCCTCAGAGTAGTTTAGAAGAAAGGAGGCATAGAGGAAAGTCGGGCAGTACAGGATTCGTAGACTTTCTAAATACTGTTTTGGAACATTCTTGCCGCTAAACAATAGTATCACATGTTACTTCACATAATTATAAAACTCTATGTCATAAGAATATAACTGATCTTTTAATACCTTTTTTCACCCATAGCGCTTGGGGCGTTTAAGTTTTTGGAGGACTGCATCGGACATGAAAACTGTAATGTTTAAATAACCATTTTGTTGCAAAAAAGTTTTAATTCTATTCCATCCTACGATCGCATCGAGGAAACCGAAAACCTTCTGTTTGGCGAACAAGTGCCAGGCATTTAAATGTGATCTGCACAGTATCAATGTAGATGTAGATACGCAGGAAGGTGGACTGCAGCGGATCACCGCAGGGGTGTCGTCAGTGAGAGGGTGTTATGCGCTATAAACTTGTCCATCAGCTGACCCAGTCTGTCAAAGAACCTGACAACTTGTTCCTTAATGAAACCTGCTGCTCGCTGCAAACTGGAGCGTTCAGCTGTTATCAGCCTTAATTCTTACTGTCTTTTAATAAGCGCATAGCAATAGTCTTACACCATTTCCATTTCGTACAACCGAAGTTTCACGGATTCCTGTTGGTACTCATTTGGGTGACTTCACACTTTTCATTATTTCGATTCAATTGCTATTTTTCGCACCAGGCAGATATCTTAACAGAATCGTTTTGCAATTTGTTTTTATAATTTGATGACTTTGTAAGAAATTAAATGACAGCATCATCTGCTAAAAATTTAAGAGTGCTTCTCAGATAGTCTGCTAAATCGTTTATGTAGATAAGGAACAATACACGGCGTATAATACTTCTTTGGGAACGCCAGAAATTACTTCAGTTTTATTCCATGACTGTCCGTCAGTTACTACGAACCGTGAGTTTTTTAACAGGAAATCACGTATGTAGTCTCACATCTGAGACGACAGCCCAAAGGCACGTAATTTTATTAGAAGTCGCTTGTGAGGTACTGTGTCAAAAGCCTTCCGGAAATCTAAAAATATGGTATCAACTTAACATCCTCTGTCAATAGCACTCGTTACTTCGTGAGAATAAAGAGCTACTTGTGTTTCACAAGAACGACATTTTCTGAATCCAGGTGGGATGTTAGTCGAAAATCGCTTTCTTCGACATAATTCACAATGTTCGAATACAATATATGATCGAAATTCATACTGATAATCGACGTTAGTGATGTGGGTATCTAATTCAGCAGATTACTCCTATTTTCTTTCTTGACTTGTGCAACTTTCCAGTCTTTAGGTATGGGTCTTTCAACATGCGTATCACCAAAACTGGCAAAGTTTTACAGAAGTTCGAAATATAGCGCGTACTTCAATGAGACATGCTTTTAATAATATCCACAACGAAACTCTGTTTCGAAATCTGGCAGAAAACCCGAAGAGATTCTGCTCATACATAAAGCACACCAGTGGCAAGACGCAATCAATACCTTCACTGCGCGATAACAACGGTGACGTCACTGATGACAGTGCCACTAAAACAGAGTTATCAGACACGGCTTTCCGAAACTCCTTGACAAAAGAAGACAAAGTAAATATTCTGGAATTCCAGTCAAGAACAACTGCCAAGATGAGAAACATAGAAGTAGATATCCTCGGTGTAGCAAAACAGCTTAAAACACTTAATAAAGGCAAGGCCTCCAGTCCAGATTGTATACGAGTCAGGTTCGTCTCAGAGTATGCTGACAAAATAGCTCCATATATAGCACTTATATAATACCGCTCTCTCACAGAAAGATCCGTACCTAAGGACTGTAAAATTGGTCAAGTCACACCAATACCGAAAAAGGGAAGTGGGAGTAATCCGCTGAATTACAGGCCCATATCGCTGACGTCGATTTGCAGTATGATTGTGGAATATATACTGTATTCGAACATTATGAAGAACCTCGAAGAAAACGATTTATTGACACATAGTCAGCACGGATTCAGAAAATATCGTTCTTGCGAAACGCAACTAGCTCTTTATACTCACGAAGTAATGAGTGCTATTGACTGGGGATGACAAATTGATTCCATATTTTTAGATTTCCAGAAGGCTTTCGATATAGTTCCTCACAAGCGTCTTCCAACCAAATTGCTTGCCTACGGAATATCGCCCCAGTTGTGCGACTGGATTCGTGGTTACCTATCAGAAAGGTCACAGTTCGTAGTAATAGACTGAAAGTCATCGAGTAAAACAGAAGTAATATCAGGCGTTCCCCAAGGAAGTGTTATAGGCCCTCTATTGTTCCTGATCTATATTAACGACATAGGAGACAATCTGAATAGCCGTCTTAGATTGTTTGCAGATGATGCTGTCATTTACCGTCTTGTAAATTCATCCGATGACCAAAACGAATTGCGAAATGATATAGATAAGATATCTGTATGTTGCGAAAAGTGGCAATTGACCCTGAATAAAGAAAAGTGTGAAGTTATTCACATGAGAACTAAAAGAAATCCGCTAAATTTCGATTACACGGTAGGTCACACAAATCTGAAGGCTGTAAAATGGCTCCGAGCACTATGGGACTAAACTTCTGAGGTCACCAGTCCCCTAGAACTTAGAACTACTTAAACCTAACTAACCTAAGGACATCACACACATCCATGCCCGAGGCAGGATTCGAACCTGCGACCGTAGCGGTCGCGCGGTTCCAGACTGTAGCGCCTAGAACCGCTCGGCCACCCCGGCCGGCGAAGGCTGTAAATTCAACTAAATACTTAGGGATTACAATTACAAATAACCTAAGTTGGAATGGTCACGTAGATAATGTTGTGGGTAGAGCAAACCAAAGACTGCGATTCATTGGCAGAACACTTAGAAGGTTCAACAGATCTACTAAAGAGACTGCTTATACCACGCTTGTGCGCCCTATTCTGGAGTTTTACTGTGCGGTGTGTGATTCGAATCAGGTAAGACTGATGGATGATATCGAAAAAGTACAAAGAAGAGCAGCTCGTTTTGTATTATCTCGAAATAGGGGAGGTAGTGAAATTTAAGTGCTCGTTTTTGCCGCGCACCGTTAGAGAGTGGAACGTTAGAGAGACAGCTTGAAGGTGGTTCATTGAACCCTCTGCCAGGCACTTTATTGTGAATAGCAGAGTAAACACTTAGATGGAGATGTGGATGTAGATCGGTTGTATATGATTGTATCAGCACACCCTGTGATATCTGACTGATATACAAGCAGGACCGGAGGATGTGCCTTTATTAAGTTATTTAAGCTGCTTTGTTACACCGAGAACATCTACTTCTAAATTATTGATTTTGGCAGTTATTCTTGTTTAGAATTTTGGAATATTTACTTCGCCTTGTTTGGTAAAAAAAATGTAAATACCGTGTGACTATGGCTTCCCGTCAGGTAGAGCGTTCGCCGGGTGCAAGTCTTTCGATTTTACGCCGCTTCAGCGACTTGCTCGTCGATGGGGGTGAAATGATTCTTTGATGAAGGAATTTTAGAAAACCGCATTTATTATCATTGCTTTCGTGTCACTGTTGTCGGTAACATCATCATTGTTATCGCGCAGCGAAGGTATTTATTGTGCCTTTCCGCCGGTGTACTTTACATAACCAGGAACTCTTTGGATTTTGTACCAGATTTCGAGCTTTGTAAGTAACTTAATAACGCGTTAGAACGTGCGAAGAAACTGAGAACACTCATATGTATGCCTCTGTACTTGAACGAGAGACCTATTGCAACACAACGGTCCTCGTCTACTTACCTATGTTGCGACTGGGTATCTTGAACCGCTTCTCCAGGGTGGTGATGGTGCCGTTGTAGTAGGCAAACGTGGCAGACAGGATGCACCCCACGATGCCGTTGAGGAAGACGAAGGCCTTCTTGTTGGCGAACTTCTGCAGGAAGGCGGACCGCAGTGGACCGTAGCCGCACGTTGTGTCGTCGGTGAGGGGGTGGTCACGGTAGAGCTGTTCCTCCTCCTCGGCCGTCATTTCGGCCGGCCGTTTCTTGGTGGCTCCATTCGGCTCTGCCATTCTCCTGACAGGGAAAGCTGCAACCAGTGGGAGAGGCCTTTAACGGAATGCTGCTGCTTGTGCCACAATGAAATGGGTGATCACAGGCAGCGGACGTCCATGGTCTCGCTGAGGACCGGTGTAGGCGTGGTTCCCAAGTGGAGCAGCAGAGAGCCCGAGGTACTTTGACACCGTTCTTATACCGCGTTGTCGGTTGTCGACGCACGGTAGGAGATAACGGGGCACTGATCTCCTCTGCGTGTGGTGCCAACAAATCCTGCGAGATACTGCATCTTCCCGTGAAAGGCGTTGATGTCACAGGAGCTAACACAGTAGTAACCTTGAAGCTTATTCCAAATGACGAAATAGGGCACAAAAGTGGAGATCTTACATGTGGAATGACTCATCGACCCATTCAAACTATTCTGTATAGCTTTTGGAAACTAGTAATTGAAAGAGGAAGCGTATTCGACAATCAAGATGGGATTCTCAACTTACTTCCAAGCAGCAGGATAAAGCTGTCGCCGGCCGCTGTGGCAGAGCGGTTGTAGGTGCTTCAGTCCGGAAGCGCGCTGCTGCTGCGGCCGCAGGTTCGAATCCTGCCTCGGGCATGGATGTGTGTGATGTCCTTCGGTTAGTTAGGTTTAAGTTGTTCTAAGTCTAGGGGACTGATGACCTCAGATGTTAAGTCCCGTCGTGCTTAGAGCCATTTTTGAGCAAAGCTGTCACGTGGGCAACAGCACTTGTGTTACAATACCAGATATATGATTTACTAACGAGAAGATAAGGACATGTTATACACTTGTACTGTCCAGAAACTGCAACAGAAGATAATGTTTACTCACTGTTGCATTTAGTCTTCGTCGGTGATGTTAAATGTAGTCAAGTTTCTTAGAGATAACTTTGAGAAATGAAAGGGACTGTATGATGTTACGTTACGACAGCGCTTAATTTAACTTAATCGTCACTTCCTGCTTGTTTTTACGCCAGGACCATAAGTCGGCAAAACAATGGAACCCTACTAAGCCCTTCATCTTGTGCGGCAGATTTATTTGCTTCAACTTGCTCTCGCTCTCAAGTGAAGACCCCTGTTTATTAAATGAAAACCACAAGGTGTATTTGTGAGGGATTATTAAACAGCGCGCATGAATAGGAAACAGATAAAGCCCTGTTGAACACTTTTAAAAATCGAAAGTTAGATTGAGGCTCTGCTTAAGAAGATAGCGACGTATGTATCCCTAGCAACATTCCGAAGTGCTCTCCACATTATTTAATTAAGTTTAATTCCACTCCGTTCACTTACTATATGTAGTGAAGTATACACACTACTCTCTCTGATCAAAAGCATCTGTTACTTTTTAGTGAACATTAATACAAGGTGAGTCCGCCCTTCACCTTTATGATGGCTTGAACTCTGTTGGGGACACTTTCAATGAGGTATCTGGGGGCTGCGGAGGAATGGCGGCTAGTTCTTCATCAAGAGACGAAACCCGTAAAGATACTGATATAGGACGTCGGGGTCTGGTTTGAAGACGAATTAACTCTTTGGTAAAGGATTCCATTGGATTCAGCACCGGACTCTGGGCAGATTAGTGCATGGCAGGAATCATATTATCCGCAAACCATTGCCTCGCAGACACAACTTTACGACAGGGTGCGTTGTCGTGCTAATACAACCCCCATCAGCGTTGTCCCTCTACTGTATACAATACACAGTGCTATAAATTGTACAATAGTTCATATCCTTCTGCATTTAAGGTTTTCTTAAGTGCAATAATGGGACCACTCCATGAAGATGAAAGAAAAAAAAAAACGCTTCCGGTAATACCACCTCCTCTGTACTCACTGTTGGCACCACAATTGATGGCAGATAACACTCTCCAGGCATTCACCAAAACCACATGGTATAGAGTGATTTATCATTCCGAATCACTCATTACCAGTCATCCACTGTCTTGTGAGGCGCTCTTTACATCACGTCAAGCCTCACTTAGCATTGACTACAGAGATTTGTGACTAATGAAGAGCTGTTCGTCCACTGTACCCCGTTTCTTTTAACTGCCTACATACAGTAACTGTGCTAGCTGGACTGCTGGTGACACTTTGCGACTCGTGAGTGATTCCTTCTGCTGATTTCAAGCCATTTTTACAAGTATCTACTGCAGTGCTCGACTGTCGCTGTCCGTCAGTATATGAGATCTGCCTGGTCTTGGTGAAGCAGGGGCATTCGACAAAGTCGGGTATGATGGCTTAATATACAAGTTATCCCAGTTAGGCATTCCAGGACATATCATCAGCATGATTGACTCGTTTCTGGCGGGGAGGCAGTACCGCGTCAGGTGCGGCAAACATGTGAGCGCGATCAGGGACACTGTGGCAGGAGTTCCGCAGGGCTCAGTTCTTGGCCCCATATTATACTCGCTATACACAAACGACGTGCCAAAGTCAGCAGGAGGTGAGATAGCGCTGTACGCCGATGATATGGCGATTTATAGGAGTAGCAGCAACCTCAGTTTCATAACAAAAAAGCTGCAGGAGCACTTGGACGAGATCGTAAAATGGTGCAATATTTGGAAAATAAAGATAAATCCTGAAAACGTCGTAGCAGTGATGTTTACAGGGAAACTGACCCCCCAAACAGAGGTATTTTAGTAGCTGAAAAGGAAATAGAATGGAGTGGCTGAGCAACACACCTAGGCCTTGAACTAGACAAACGCTTAACCTTCGCAAAGCAGATAAACAGATCCAGAGGCAGAGGCTACACTGCTTTCATTCAACCTTACCCACTCTTAAATGGTGGAGGACTAAAAAAAATGGCTCAAATGGCTCTGAGCACTATGGGACTCAACATCTGTGGTCATAAGTCCCCTAGAACTTAGAACTACTTAAACCTAACCAACCTAAGGACATCACACACATCCATGCCCGAGGCAGGATTCGAACCTGTGACCGTAGCGGTCGCGCGGTTCCGGACTGAGCGCCTAGAACCGCTAGACCACCGCGGCCGGCAGGTGGAGGACTCAGCATAGAAACGAAACTTAGATTATACAGGGCAGTTATCCTGCCAAGTATGTTATATGGATCGGAAGTTTGGTCCATGGCAGCAGACGGACATCTGCAAAAAATTCAGAGACTCCAAAACAGAATCCTCCGCGTCATCGCCGACGCAGACCGCTACACACCAAACACACACATTAAGGACCTCTTAGAAGAACCATCCATCTATACCTATATTAAAAGAAAATCAGAAAAACTCTATGAAAAGGCACCTACCTCGACCCACCAACTAATAAATAAAGTTAGGGTCCCATTATCCTGATGCTATAGACAAGCGTCCAATATCAACATTAACCAGAGAATACAGGGCATAACAGTTACAGACAAAACAGGCAGACATGCAAACATAATTTAGATAAACTACAAAAGCTATTCCTCTAAATATCATAAAGCCATATTAGAAGTCAGACGGGCAAAGCCCTGTGGTGCTTCGGTGGAACATTAATATACACTCCTGGAAATGGAAAAAAGAACACATTGACACCGGTGTGTCAGACCCACCATACTTGCTCCGGACACTGCGAGAGGGCTGTACAAGCAATGATCCCACGCACGGCACAGCGGACACACCAGGAACCGCGGTGTTGGCCGTCGAATGGCGCTAGCTGCGCAGCATTTGTGCACCGCCGCCGTCAGTGTCAGCCAGTTTGCCGTGGCATACGGAGCTCCATCGCAGTCTTTAACACTGGTAGCATGCCGCGACAGCGTGGACGTGAACCGTATGTGCAGTTGACGGACTTTGAGCGAGGGCGTATAGTGGGCATGCGGGAGGCCGGGTGGACGTACCGCCGAAATGCTCAACACGTGGGGCGTGAGGTTTCCACAGTACATCGATGTTGTCGCCAGTGGTCGGCGGAAGGTGCACGTGCCCGTCGACCTGGGACCGGACCGCAGCGACGCACGGATGCACGCCAAGACCGTAGGATCCTACGCAGTGCCGTAGGGGACCGCACCGCCACTTCCCAGCAAATTAGGGACACTGTTGCTCCTGGGGTATCGGCGAGGACCATTCGCAACCGTCTCCATGAAGCTGGGCTACGGTCCCGCACACCGTTAGGCCGTCTTCCGCTCACGCCCCAACATCGTGCAGCCCGCCTCCAGTGGTGTCGCGACAGGCGTGAATGGAGGGACGAATGGAGACGTGTCGTCTTCAGCGATGAGAGTCGCTTCTGCCTTGGTGCCAATGATGGTCGTATGCGTGTTTGGCGCCGTGCCGGTGAGCGCCACAATCAGGACTGCATACGACCGAGGCACACAGGGCCAACACCCGGCATCATGGTGTGGGGAGCGATCTCCTACACTGGCCGTACACCACTGGTGATCGTCGAGGGGACACTGAATAGTGCACGGTACATCCAAACCGTCATCGAACCCATCGTTCTACCATTCCTAGACCGGCAAGGGAACTTGCTGTTCCAACAGGACAATGCACGTCCGCATGTATCCCGTGCCACCCAACGTGCTCTAGAAGGTGTAAGTCAACTACCCTGGCCAGTAAGATCTCCGGATCTGTCCCCCATTGAGCATGTTTGGGACTGGATGAAGCGTCGTCTCACACGGTCTGCACGTCCAGCACGAACGCTGGTCCAACTGAGGCGCCAGGTGGAAATGGCATGGCAAGCCGTTCCACAGGACTACATCCAGCATCTCTACGATCGTCTCCATGGGAGAATAGCAGCCTGCATTGCTGCGAAAGGTGGATATACACTGTACTAGTGCCGACATTGTGCATGCTCTGTTGCCTGTGTCTATGTGCCTGTGGTTCTGTCAGTGTGATCATGTGATGTATCTGACCCCAGGAATGTGTGAATAAAGTGTCCCCTTCCTGGGACAATGAATTCACGGTGTTCTTATTTCAATTTCCAGGAGTGTAGATAAGCAACTCTACGTGAAGCAGGGGTTGTTCCCTCGCGTCTACAGTTCGCAGTTACACTACCAACAATCGACTTGGACGGCTTGAAAAGGGCTGAAGTGTCCCTGATGTATTGGATACCCACGTGACATCCACTGGCTAGCCCACGTTTGAAGTCGCTCAGCTCTCCGAGCCACTCTGCTGTTGATCAGATTGATAAATCTACTTCAGCTGTAAGTGACGAAATTCATTGCACCACTAGTTTCCGAGACGATAGCTCCATCATCGGGTTCCACACACTGCAGAAAGAAGGGGAGAGCGTCGTACAAGACAGCGTAAACTTTACAAGAAGAACGGGTAAAGCCTCGATTAATCGCAAAATCGCAAAAGATGTAACTCGCGCATATGCGACATTAGGAATTGCAACAGAAAACGCTACGGTAAAGGGAGGGACACGCCTCAGATCCAATGCAGAAATATGAAAATGCACACTTACGCACAGGAAGAGCGAGAGGAGCATCTGCCTCACCAGTACACGGTAAACTATAGCCTGTCCAAAATTTATTTAAGTTTGACAGTTCGCCAAGAGCACGTCCCGCACGGATCGCACACGTAATCTTATCTTTCATTCAATTCGCTCAAACTCGCAACTTTATAAATATGGAACTTGCATCACTGTCTTCTGGAAGAGCTGCACTGTGTTTTGACTTTAGTTTTATTTGTTGCAACAAATTAAAATGACGAATTAAGGACAGTTTACGAAAACGCATTTTCCGTCGGCCGTTCCGAATTTCGACATGCGAAAAGTTTTCCTTTTTATTTTTAATTGTAGTCAGGTGAACACATTTATTGAATGACACCTTGATAATACATCAAATTTTCATATACTCCAAACCAAATTTCTGTCAGAGTTCTCTAACACGAAATAATTTCAATAAAATATGATGCACAACGGACCGGTTGCTCGCCGAGTACTAATTGGTCGCCCGCATGGTTTCGTTATAGGAAATGTATTTCTAACACAGTAAAATATAAGACTTATGCATGTTTACCACCGTGAGAAAACGTATTTTAAATAAGTCAACCAGTATTAAGAGAAAGAACAAAAGCGATACAATATCATTACTTAAGTACTGCAGCAATTATATTGTAAATAGTAATATTTGTTTTGCGTGATGTAGCCTGAATTCCTGAGACTAACTTCATTTGGAGTTGTTTACTTATAAGGCTTTCTTATTAAATTGTAGAAACGTATGAAAATGTAATTTCGTAAAATGGGCACTGCAAGCATGTAGCAGCTGAATCCGCCTTAGCTTCATTTCTGTGTTGGTAATGGAAAAAAAACTCCACTAACATCAATTTCGTCGCTATAACAAGTGCTTGAAGTATCTCTCTAACTGCCACTGCTGCTATTTAATGAAATGGCAACCTGTCTGCAGCTGCCTTGAAAAAGACCCCATTCCTTAAGAGTGAAAACTAACTTGCTGAGTGTCGGATTTTCCTTTCTGCGATAATTCTCATAAACATGATGAGGAACCCACATTCTCAACAGATGCATCTACGTATATCACTAATCCGGTTATCCGTAGATGTTCTTTTTCCAAGAGTTCCAAGCATCGATATTACACCACCTTACTTTTTTTCTGGGGGTTTTCCTTGCCAATCTTCACAATAGAGTTTTGTTTATGTTCAGAGCGACAGCAGTTCGACTGCATCGTTAACGGAGGGCCGTGGGCCACTGTTAAGTTTTTCAGTCTCAAAGTAGACACGTAACGTGCAAACCATTTTTCTCGACCGGTCTCGTACGGCAATTCACTGGTCAAGAGAAAGACGCGGAACTTTTCCACCCATAGCTTACGAAAAAATTCTGACTCTGTTCAGTACCACACAACAAATAACAGGAACAAGAAATAAAATAATAGTTCCAGCAACAATAATAACGACAACAAATAAAATCTAAGAGTGCAGCCATCACACAGAACAGCCAAGCAGCCTGAATCTCAAACATGGAGCAAGCGGGAAGTGGTGTGGCGTGAGTGGTGCGGGGTGAGTGTTTGGCTACTTCTGGTGGCTTCTGCGGCTGCGCGTATTGTGGGATTGGTGGAAGCGGTCCGTGCCTCTGACGTGGACTCCCCTCCTCCTACTCCCGTCGTAGCTGTCAATCCTAAGGTCGTCTTGAGCAGAGGGGGCCTGTTGGCTTACCAGATGGGGCGCCGGCATGTGTAGTCGTGCGTTTGGAGATGCAAAGAAAACCGCGGGAATTGTAAAAGGGCAGGACTAACTGGATCTTACGCTTTCATTAATGTAAAATGCAGACAATAAAGGTGAGGCAGAACGTTGGTGCTGTGCAAAACATATAACGGAAATGCATGTGGAAAAAGCTTTAAAGTAAAATAAGAACATCATATTTATGCAGTAAAATAAGGAGAGAGTGGTGATATCACACAATGTATATCAAACCTGTCTGCAGTGCTCATATGGACAATAAAGTGTAATAAAAAGCTGCTAACAACCAACAGCGACAAGGAAACAGAAGCCAGATCTGTGTTGACAAGCATGTGAGGCATGCACCTAGGGTTGTAAAACCTGGTGTGAATCAAAATGTACATATTCAAAAATAAAACAGATACCAAAACATGCAAGATTGAAATATATAAACCTAAACGTAAACTGGCCTGGCTCAGCGTAAAACAGGCACAGATAAAACTAGTGCCAGCAAAGATGTGCACAGTCCTATATAAGCCAAAATAAAGAAATCCAAACATTAGTAAGATTTAACATAAAAGCTAAAATACACACTTTATAGCGAAAGTGTGGTCTGTCACAGACAAGTAAGATAGCTGTATAAAACTTGAACCATACGTAGGTGGAAGTATAAGCGGCCAAAGACACTACTAGCTAGGGCAAAACCGCCTATGGCAAGATAACAAATACCAACAAGCGACAAACGTCGGCAAGCCCCTGCATATCAGCAACGCTGACTGGATACACCAGCTGCTATTAAAGCCGACCAACAGATCACGGCAGGGAATCGACAACTCGCTCACTGACGCACAAACAAATCGCCAACATCACGCTACACTGCGCATCTGATATATGACCCTATCCGACACAAAACAATGATGAACCTAACTGTTACAGGTATGCTGACGCTGACCGAGAGATCAACACCGGCACCCAGTGGCAGCCGCCGAGTAACAGCACCTCACAACGTCAAAGGTATCGACATGCGTGATACTCACTACTAAAAAAAAAAAAAAAAAAAAGCCTACCCTTGCATGATCCGAGGCAGGCAGCAAGACATTCGCTACTGCTCTTACTATCCGACCTAACTATCGCTGAGGATTTTTTTCCCCCCTTGGGGGGAAAAGTGCTCGCCTCGGCACTTTTCTCCCCCCTCTGCCCTTCAAACCGCTACCCTTCGTTCGACTTTCGACCCAATCTATCTCCAGATGACCACGTATTAATGGTTAACCTTAACCAGACGTACACGAACATCGCAGTACACACATCCTGCGACACCTCACTTTAGTGAATACTAACCCTTATGCAGAGATGACAGTAGACCTTTTGAGTTGGCCATCATGCCGGTGTGGGCGTGGAGGGTCTCCACCTCTTGAAAAAAAAAAGAATGAATGAACTGCTACAGTATAATACAGAAGGAAACTGAAAGAGATACGCAATAAGACGAACAGAAATTACACTTTAGTGCAAAGACAAAAATTATACTGCAGACGCCATTACTACGTACGTTCACATGGCGGGTGGTGGGAACGAGTAATGTATCGAGGACATTGTCGATCATGACTGTCTTGGTGGATCGGATGTTACGTCGGGGGCGCGCAAAATGATGCATGGGCGTACCAACGAATTCAAGTCTTTGAACACAATACACTCACTGGTCAACGTTATTGTGACACTGTAGAACAGAGTTGGAAAAAATTCGGTATACGGATCAAACCGGGCACCTCCAAATCGCTGTGACAAGTGCTGACGTTAGTCTGATAACCTTCGAAACTACTAACAACCGCCATTTTGCGGAGTTTTAGAAATCGTCGTTAGCGGATTCCTGTTTCTTTGCCTTCTAGACTTTTTCGTGTTTTAGCTGAAATGTTCTTCGAAATTATTTAATTTATTGGCTTTTACGACGTGTCCACATAGCCATCTCAATAGTGGAATGTCAGTCATGGCGATACGAACGTAGGATAACATCCAGTCCCCGACTGCAGAAAATCTCGTACCCAGCCTGGAATCGAACTCCGCTTCGATTGGCAATCCGTCAGGCTGACAGCGCAGCTACCGAGGACAATTATTCAAAATTGACGCATCTTGGCGCAGCGGTTTGAAGAGAAACATTGCGTAATAAGAAATATGTAAATAATTAATTCGATTATACATTTCTATGTGATGAACTTTCCAACGATTTTTTTTTTTTTTTTTTTTTTTTGCACTTTAGGGCAAAATCCAAAAATCCAAATTGGTTGTGCCTCGCCTTTTAAACAAAAAAAGAGAACCGCAGGCAAAATTATCACAAGAGCAAGTATTGTAAGTAGGCTGGTTCGGTTTTTATGTTGGTAACGACATATAGCGCTCTATATGAAAATCACTGACTGTGCTGTGTGCAGTCTGTGGCTAGTTTGCATTCTTGTCTGCCATTGTAGTGTTGGGCAGCTGGATATGAACAGCGCGTAGCGTTGCGCAGTTGGAGGTGAGCCGCCAGCAGTGGTGGATGTGGGGAGTGAGATGGCAGAGTTGTGAGAGCAAACGATCTGGACAGAGACAGTAAATTTGTAAGACTGGATGTCATGAACTGATATATATAATATGACTTTTGAACAATATTGAGGTAAATACATTGTTTTTTTCTGTCAAAATCTTTCATTTGCTAACTATGCCTATCAGTAGTTAGTGCCTTCAGTAATTTGAATCTTTTATTTAGCTGGCAGTATTGGCGCTCGCTGTATTGCAGTAGTTCGAGTAACGAAGATTTTTGTGAGGTAAGAATTCATGAAAGGTATAGATTATTGTTAGTCAGGGCCATTCTTTTGTAGGGATTGTTAAAAGTCAGACTGCGTTGCGCTAAAAATATTGTGTGTCAGTTTAGTGATGATCAGAATCAGTAAAGAGAGAAATGTCTGAGTACGTTCATTTCTGTTCAGCTGTTTGAAAATCAAATAACGTAAGGGGTTTATCAGCACAGTAATTCATAAATTTTTCTAAGGGGACGTTTCATATGTCTTCTTTGCAACGTCCTGCCAAAATAATATGTCGTAAATGTTCAGGCAATTTCATTAAGCAAATGCGGATGAGTTCTGAGGGGCTATATGGGTTTGACAGGTACTGATCCTTGTGCAACATGTCCTCAAAATATTTCACAAGACTGGAAAATTCAGATTTTTCGAAATGTTTCATCATTATGATGCTATGTTTTACTCGGTCTTGTGTAGCTTGAGACCAATATGCTGACAGGAAGGCATGATAAAATTCTCCTTCACTGTGACAATCATGAGTGACCAATCGCATTCTTACAGCTGGTTCATTCTCTAAATAGCCACACATAAATTCTAATCTGTGCTCTAATGACCAGTTGGGAGGAAAACAATGAGAGAATTGATGAAGCCGCGCTTGTGGATGAATGTCGTTGCCGGAATTTTTGAATGTTTTGAATTTACGTGTAGTAATAAACAGCTTATAGTCAAAATCATCATGTCGGCGAGCCGCATGTCAGTCATTGTTACGTCGTTTCGACGGTTCCATCTCAAAATTCGGTGTACCTTACCAATTTCTTTCATAATTTCCGAAGTGTCCTGTGTTATTATTTTGTAGCTGTTCCATATTTCTATGTCCCACTTCCCGTATTGGAGCGCGAGTGTCCTCTGAAATATGTAATTCTTGTATTACCTGTGTCAACTGATCTTGTACTTCCCGGATTTCTCTTTGGTGTTGCGTATTAATTTGATTCTGATTTTGTTTGAATTTCCTAATTTGTTCGTACTCTTCTGTATCATTAAAGACTACCGGTCTTGTGTCACTCAGATTATCATCTACCTTCATAGATAAATTTTTTAGCTGATCCGAAAGTTCGACTACTTTCTCTGATAATGAACTAATTTCCTCCACGTTTCTTTCTGAACCAATTTTCAGAGTATCTACTGTGTCCTTTAAGTTTTCCTGAGTTTTTGCAAGTAGCGTAACCGAATCGGTAGATGCAGCTGAGTCAATTTTAGCCCACAAGGTCTCGTGATTTTCATGAACAATAGTTTTCAGTTCTTTGATGGCTGCTTCATGATTCTGTAATGCATTTTCATGCCGCGAAAAAATAGGTTGAAAATGCTCACAAATTTGTGTTTTTACTTCATTACAGACTTTTTGACATTTCGATTCGATGTTATGTAACTCAGTAGTTAAATCTTCACGTGTTTGTTCAAGTCTGGTGTTTAACTTTTGAAGCTGTTGCTGTGTTTGTCTCTCATTTTGTTCCATCGTTTCTAACTTTTGAAGATTTTGTTCCATTGTGTCTAACGTTTGAAGATTTTGTTCCATTGTGTCTAACTTTCGAAGCTTTTGTCCCATTTGTTGTATTAATTGTAACAACAATGCACTGGTGTCTGAAACATGTTCCTCAGTGCTTTTCGGCAGTGAATTTGGACCGGCAACATTCACATTTTCACAAGCAAAATATGTTTCTTGATTTATTTGAGAAAACGGTGAGGACCCAAAACCTGAATCTACAGTATTTGCGAGATTCTGTCCTGTCATTTCGGATTCCTGAGGCGAGCTGTTGGCGACCGATCGATCGATAATGCTTCGCTGTTCACTATTTGTTTCACTGTCTACGCCATTATTTGCCGCCCGTTCCATTTCCCTGTGTGCAGTTATCAGTGGTGCTGATAAGCTACGCTCGTCGTCACTATTATTTCTCAGTTTACTTTGTAGCCTAGGGTTACGTTTTTCACAAGCCATTATTGTTACAATATTTCACACGATAACACAGAAAAGCACAATTTGAAGGGCAAAAAAAGAAAACACATTAACACAGCACTGAAAATAACATCTAGTTAATTGCAAGCGCAGCTGCGAAATACTTGGTGCAAATCTACATGCATGCCACAACTGTTTTACTGTACAACAATGAAAAACTACAACTGCAAAGGAAATTCTCTCTATAATTACGCGCTAGCAATAAACAATAGCTACACTAATTACACAAACTACAATAAAGAATCAGAAGATTCCAGTGAGATATCCTCGGCTAAGGGTCGACATATGAAACGTCCCCTTAGAAAAATTTATGAATTACTGTGCTGATAAACCCCTTACGTTATTTGATTTTCAAACAGCTGAGCAGAACTGAACGTACTCAGACATTTCTCTCTTTACTAATTCTGATCATCACTAAACTTACACACAATATTTTTAGCGCAACGCAGTCTGACTTTTAACAATCCCTACAAAAGAATGGCCCTGACTAACAATAATCTATACCTTTCATGAATTCTTACCTCACAAAAATCTTCGTTACTCGAACTACTGCAATACAACGAGCGCCAATACTGCCAGCTAAATAAAAGATTCAAATTACTGAAGGCACTTACTACTGATAGGCATAGTTAGCAAATGAAAGATTTTGATAGAGAAAAAACAATGTATTTACCTTAATATTGTTCAAAAGTCATATTATACAGGGTGTTACAAAAAGGTACGGCCAAACTTTCAGGAAACATTCCTGACACACAAATAAAGAAAAGATGTTATGTGGACATGTGTCCCGAAACGCTTGATTTCCATGTTAGAGCTCATTTTAGTTTCGTCAATATGTACTGTACTTCCTCGATTCACCGCCATTTGGCCCAGCTGAAGGAAGGTAATGTTGACTTCGGTGCTTGTGTTTACACGCGACTCGTTGCTCTACAGTACTAGCATCAAGCACATCAGTACGTAGCATCAACAGGTTAGTGTTCATCACTAACGTGGTTTTGCAGTCAGTGCAATGTTTACAAATGCGGAGTTGGCAGATGCCCATTTGATATATGGATTAGCACGGGGCAATAGTCGTGGCGCGGTACGTTTGTATTGAGACAGATTTCCAGAACGAAGGTGTCCCGACAGGAAGAAGTTCGAAGCAATTGATCGGCGTCTTAGGAAGCACGGAACATTCCAACCTATGACTCGCGACTGGGGAAGACCTAGAACGACGAGGACACCTGCAATGGACGAGGCAATTCTTCGTGCAGCTGACGATAACCCTAATGTCAGCGTCAGAGAAGTTGCTGCTGTACACGGTAACGTTGACCACGTCACTGTATGGGGAGTGCTACGGAAGAACCACTTGTTTCCGTACCATGTACAGCGTGTGCAGGCACTATCAGCAGCTGATTGGCCTCCACGGGTACACTTCTGCGAATGGTTCATCCAACAATGTGTCAATCCTCATTTCAGTGCAAATGTTCTCTTTACGGATGAGGCTTCATTCCAACGTGATCAAATTGTAAATTTTCACAATCAGCATGTGTGTGCTGACAAGAATACGCACGCAATTGTGCAATCACGTCATCAAAACAGATTTTCTGTGAACGTTTGGGCAGGCATTGTTGGTGATGTCTTCATTGGGCCCCATGTTCTTCCACCTACGCTCAATGGAGCACGTTATCATGATTTCATACGGGATACTCTACCTGTGCTGCTAGAGCATGTGCCTTTACAAGTACAACACAACATGTGGTTCATGCACGATGGAGCTCCTGCAAATTTCAGTTGAAGTGTTCGTACGCTTCTCAACAACAGATTCGGTGACCGATGGATTGGTAGAGGCGGACCAATTCCATGACCTCCACGCTCTCCTGACCTCAACCCTCTTGACTTTCATTTATGGGGGAATTTGAAAGCTCTTGTCTACGTAACCCCGGTACCAAATGTAGAGACTCTTCGTGCTCGTATTGTGGACGGCTGTGATACAATACGCCATTCTCCAGGGCTGCATCAGCGCATCAGGGATTCCATGCGACGGAGGGTGGATGTATGTATCCTCGCTAACGGAGAACATTTTGAACATTTCCTGTAACAAAGTGTTTGAAGTCACCCTGGTACGCTCTGTTGCTGTGTGTTTCCATTCCATGATTAATGTGATTTGAAGAGAAGTAATAAAATGAGCTCTAACATGGAAAGTAAGTGTTTCTGGACACATGTCCACATAACATATTTTCTTTCTTTGTGTGTGAGGAATGTTTCCTGAAAGTTTGGCCGTACCTTTTTGTAACACCCTGTATATATCAGTTTATGACATCCAGTCTTACAAATTTACTGTCTCTGTCCAGATCATCCGCTCTCACAACTCCGCCATCTCACTCGCCACATCCAACACTGCTGGCGGCTCACCTCCAACTGCGCAACGCTACGCGCTGTTCACATCCAGCTGCCCAACACTACAATGGCAGACAACAATGCAAACTAGCCACAGACTGCACACAGCACAGTCAGTGATTTTCATATGTCGTTACCGACATAAAAACCGAACAGCCTACTTACAATACTTGCTCTTGTGATAATTTTGCCTGCGGTTCTCTTTTTTTGTTTAAAAAGCGAGGCACAACCAATTTGGATTTTGCCCTACAGTGCAAAAAAAAAAAAAAAAAAAAGATCGTTGGAAAGTTCGCATTCATATCATGTTCATCACATAGACATGTTTAATCGAATTAATTATTTACATATTTCTTATTACGTAATATTTCTCTTCAAACCGCTGCGCCAAGATGCGTCAATTTTGAATAATTGTCCTCGGTAGCTGCGCTGTCAGCCTGACGGATTGCTAATCGAAGCGGAGTTCGATTCCAGGCCAGGTACGAGATTTTCTGCAGTCGGGGACCGGATGTTATCCTACGTTCGTATCGCAAAAAATGGTTCAAATGGCTCTGACCACTATGGGACTCAACATCTTAGGTCATAAGTCCCCTAGAACTTAGAACTACTTAAACCTAACTAACCTAAGGACATCACACACACCCATGCCCGAGGCAGGATTCGAACCTGCGACCGTAGCAGTCCCGCGGTTGGTCGTATCGCCATGACTGACATTCCACTATTGAGATGGCTATGTGGACACGTCGTAAAAGCCAATAAATTAAATCATTTCGAAGAACATTCAGCTAAAACACGAAAAAGTCTAGAAGGCAAAGAAACATGTCGTTACCAATATAAAAACTTAAACAGCCTACTTACAGTATCAGTAACTGAGACGTTTCAAGATGATATTCCTCAAGTCACTGTGTTCCAAGACAAAGCTTCACAGTTTTCTACAACCGACAAGTTTCTAGAATCACAAGATGAATTGGTAGCTGTTCCACGGGCTCGGAAAGACATCGGACAGATTGGCTGCTGTTACTGAAAGTTCTGGTACATCATCATCATCTGTCACCAAATCTCTAACGAGCTAACGAGTTGTTAGTAAGTGCAAGGAAAATCACGGAGAGTGAAAAGGCCAAAGCAGTACCTGACCTTAACTCATACAAAAATTTTTGGAAGCCGAAGAAAAGGAGGGAAACTGAAAAAAGAAAAAACTGAAAACGAAAAATTTTATGGGGAAAAAGCAAAGGGACGACGCGGTATAGAAGACGAAGAAGCAGTGAATAACTGTTTGGAGTACTAGACTGGGTCAAAAGAATAACTGAAAAAACAAGATTTTTCGATTTTATCATACGAAGGAACCGCAGACGAAGCACACGTATTTTGTAAACTGCTATATTTAGGCTCATCGAAGGACAGCTGGCTCAAGTGTTTACTTGGTCTTAGCTGGGCTAATCATCCGTTATCCAAAGCTGAGGAAGAAGACAACTACTTCATCTGCCAATCTGTTGTTAATAATGTGCGTTTTTGTTTTTTATTGGTACCAGTTACTGGGAACTTTGCCTATACTGTAATACTCTGAAAATATGAAATTCTTTGTCAATATCCATTTTTGGACTTAATGTCCAGAAAATTTGCAGACGTCATCAACATACAGTACTGAAGGCAATTATAAAATTATTTTGCTGTGCGACACACAGTTTAGGAGATATGGCATGATAAATATAGAGTAACGCGAAAGAACAACTTTTCCTAAAAGCTTAAATATTTCTCTTTTTCAGTGACAATAAATTTTAATATAATGTAAAAAAAGGTGTCGGGAGGTAGTTCTCGGATCACTTTATCATGTTCAGGTGCCAAATTATAAAAAACACGACTTTCATTTTTTAATTTCTGACGCCCCTGCCTTGTACACCTCTCGACGGCACCGCTGTGGTCACGCGCCTTGCCGTGTTTACATTGCGTTTCTTGTTTCGGTGAATGGAGTATAGGTGTCTTGATCACATAGTGTATGTGAATTAAAAGTTAAGGTACCCGATTTCGCCCTGCTTTCTCCTACTCCTTCTCCATGTAAGCTTGTCAGGGGTGCATTTGTCCATGACATTAGTTTTATGGATGACTGTCGACGACCCTTTCGAACTGTGCAGTTGGAGGCGGTCTTGGAACTAGAGGATTTCCGACGAAATGATTGACCTGCTCGTTCTCTCGACTTAAATCCCATCGAGCATGTGTGGGATGCGTTGGACAATATTATTGCAGCACATACACATACACCGACGACCAGTCAGCAGTTGTGGTGTTGGAGGACTGAAACGTCCTACTATAGGAACTTCTTATAAACCTTGTAGCCAGAGTGGGAGCACGTTGCAGAGCATGCGTTGCCATCCATGGTGGTCACAGACGCTGTTAAGAACCGTGTGCCGTCTTTTGTAATGCCCAGGAGACAATCAAAAGTAGCGGTGACGTCAGTGTAATTATTATCTTTGACTACAAGTGTATTTTCTGTTCGTCTTATTGCGTATTTCTTTCAGTTACCGCCTATACTATATTGTAGCAGTTGTTTCTATGTATGGTCCAAGTTTTATCGAGCTATGTTACTCGGCAGTGACACATCGTACGAAAGATAGTTATTTGCTTAAGTTTTGGCCACCAATGTATACAGTACATGAGTATGTGATAGGATTGTCATGTTACACTGTGTATAATTCTACAGCAGGTTGTGGAAACTTAAGAGACATTGGCATAAGCTCAGAATTGTGCTGTGTTGGAAACTCGTAAATATTAAGAATGGAACTGTGATTGAGCACTCTATATTCATTCAAATTATAGTCTGGGCTACAGTTCAGACTGTAAAGGATTTCTATCTCTTCCAGAAGATGAATTACTCGTCCTTGGGCTGAAGGTGGAGGACGTCAAGCTTTTTGCTGTATCAGAGAGCGATGATCAGTAATTCTGATAATTTTATTTTATCCATGTTTGATCTTGTGAGTTACGCGGTCGTTCATGATAGTTGGTGAATGACGCAACCAGCCATAAATACTTTTTAAATGTTTGTTTTAGTGCCATAACCGGTTTATCGCTACCATGCCCATCTTCAGATGATTAATATAATTTTTGTTATTGATCAAAGCATATATGTAATGAGAAGTATTAGTCATCTGAAGAGGAGCATGGTAGCCTGAAACCGGTTATGGCAGTAAAATAAAACATTTGAAAAGTATTTGTGACTGGTTGCGTCATTCGCCAACTTTTCAGGCAAGTGATGTAAAGTTTAATTTGATTTTATTTGATTTTCTAGAGCTTAATGCTTAATAATTCTGTCCAAAGTAATTTTGGATTTGGTTTAATTCAAGGCAGACAACGCGGAATCGTATGGATCTAAACTGAAAGCTGACTCGCTACGTGGGAATACGTCCAATAAGAAGCAAGATACGTCGCGCGCATCAGAACTGGTAGTGACGTTTGGCGCGTGAGTGTCCAGAAGTTAGCGCCCAGCTCTCGTGATGGTCAGACGTGTTCGGACTGAGCTCTGTAGATATGTTTTGATTTTTCGTAATCGTGAACTTTAAAAGATCAGGGAGTATTCGAAAGTGTACAAGATCGAACGTAAATCACAAATTTTTCCTGTGCACACTATAACTTTATTACGCATAACTAATATTTCGCATGGTGTGCTGCGCAAATGTAATTAAGAACTTCCTTACTTCAATGTGAACATTGACAGAGTATTCTGCGGGAAAAACGATTAAAATTCGTGCGTATTTTTGGTATCGGGTCACAATGGAAACAAACTGAGTACTAAGAGTGGCTGTGTTATATGTATGAAAGATGCATTTCGAACTGTAAATAGCACATTCTGGTTTACGTAAAGTTCTACTAAAATTGATAACATATCACAGTTTTATTCAACAGTTTTCTTTTATTTGGTAGTTATCCAGAGATGAAGTACGAAAACAATTTTTGCACCTTGTTACACATGTAGTGCGACTAGTTTCTGTTACAGCCTTTCTAGCTGAGAAACGTTACTCGCTGTGACAGGGCAGGTGTCTGAACAGCAGAAGAAGTTACCACAGGTGAGTGAACAGTTATTGTGTGGGAACAAACTACACTGCCACACATGATGAATCCGCTCGGAATAATAAAAATCTACAGTAGTTTATAACTGTTCTTGAGAGTGACTTTAACGAGTGATGTATCATAGCATGTGAAAGACAATGTAATACTTACTAATTTCCAGGATTCTGGAAGGCATGACATCAGAAATTGTATAGTCTACTAAATTATGTAGTAAACTGCAAAAAACCGTCAATGTTGCAATATTAATTTTATTTATTGATGACTAGTTTCGAACCCTAAGCTCATTATCAAATCACCCTATAAAACAGAAAACAAGTAGTAAGTACTCTGAACATTACAAATCAGTGTTACAATACAAAGATAGTTGATGATAATTAGTGCATAGCGCTAAGCTATACAATACCATCTGTTCATTGTAGTTAAATGCATCATTGTAAATAGATGCAGGACTAAACTTCATTCACATAACTGGGACGTCGTAGTGTGGAAGGCATTAGGAAGACTGAGATAGACGTCTTTTGCTTCCGTTACGATTTGCAACTTAAATATATTGTTGTAAAGCGTTTTGTTTATGCTGAGAGCAAATGGAAGAAAGGCGAAAGCAATGAGAAGCAGCAGAAATGACAGCAGCGAGAAACTTAAAATCAAAATTGGTGACCACGAAGTGGATGAAGTTAAGGAATTCTGCTCCCTAGGCAGCAAAATAACCAATAATGATCGGAGCTAGTAAGACATAAATAGATGAGTGGCACCCTTGGTTTAGGGATAGTATATTTGATTAATAATCAAAACGTTCTCCGTCCAGCTTTCGAACACCGCCACTGCTTAAATTTTGAATGAAAATCAACAGCAACGGCGGCCGAAGACTTCCGGCGTAAGAAGTAAACCTTACTAGGCCAAGGGCCTTGTCAAAGAAGGCGGAGCAGCGGAAAGAGATTGAGGGCATTCTCTTGCCCTTGGGATGGCAAACTGCCCCTGTGGAAACCACTACATTAAAATCACTTGATGTGTATTCACAGGACATGTGGCCTATAACTGAAAAAGTATCGTGATGATATCTCAATTTAAAAAAAATTGCGGACTAGTTCCTCGTTCGGATCTCCGGGAGAGGACTGCTAATGGGGAGGTGACAATGAGAAAAAGGTTGAATAACCAACGAAAGGATAACGTTCTACGAGTCGGGGCGTGGAATGTCAGAAGTCTAAACGTGGTAGGAAAGCTAAAAATATGAAAAGTAAAATGCTAAGCCTCGACGTAGGTATAGCTGAGGTCAGTGAAGTGAAATGGAAGCAAGACAAGGATTTTTGTTCAGACGAGTACAGTGTAATATCAACAGCAGCAGAAAGTGGTAGAACAGAAATGGAATTATTTATGAATAGAAAGGTACGACAGAGAGTGAGTTACTATGAGCAGTTCAATGATAGAGTTGTTACTATCAGAATCAAGTGCAAACCGACCGACAACTGTGGTTCTGGTATACATGCCGACGTTGTGAGCCGAAGATCAGACAAAGTTTATGAAGACGTTCAACGATTAATTCAGTACTTAAGCGAAATGAAAATCTGACAGACATGGGGGACTGGAATGCTGTTGTAGTGTAAGGAGTAGAAGGAAGGGTTACGGGGAATATCGGCCTGGGGCAACGAATGAGAGACGAGAAAGGCTACCTGAGTTCTCTAATAATAGCTAGGAGTAGACTATAGGGAAAGGCGGGTAATATACAACATGCATATTCCCAAGTGAGAACAATAAGAGTGGAAGATGAAGAACGAAGTGCTCGGATTGAAAAGGGTATGAGACAGGGCTACAGTCTTTCGCCTCTGTTGTTCAATCTACACTTCGAAGAAGTAATTTCACATCTATCACTAGATCAACTTACATATATCCATCCACAGAAATCACCTTATCTGCAATTTGCTTATTAACTCATATGTAGAAGGTTTTCTTTGGTGGCACTGAGAATTACAGAGTACTTTGTTTTTCTTACAATTGTTTGTTGCACAGTTTTTCATGCAACTGCATTTCATGAAGCCTTGCCCTGATCCAACAGAATGTTTTGTGGCGGCAGTCCTTAACGATATTTCAATATCCTAGTTAGTATCTACCGCTTCTAAAAACTTCTGAATGCAGACGACGAAATCAGTTATCAAAAAATAAAAAGAAGTTGAAACAAATATTTTTTAATTTTTATTACAAAAAATTATGGAAAATTTTAATTAAATTATACCTGCAATAATGTTTTTGAAGTACGCTATGTTTGGTGCCAACTTTGCAGAGGCCCTCATCAGTCTTTAGAAGTATTACTCCAGTTATGTTTCGAAGGTCATCTCTGCCTTTATCTGCATCTGGAATAGGTACGGTAACGTTGTCTCCAATGTCAATTGGTGGATGGGATGTGTCAGAGGAAGTTTCATTCTTTTAGCTTGTTTTTTTTTCATTTTCTGTTGCAATTTTTCTAGCATTTTGAATGAAGTTTGTGTCAATTTTCACAATGTTATCATCATCACTGTCTTCGTACTGTTCGGTATTGCTGTCATCTTCGATTGCCTTCTTTAGGTCATCTTCACCCTGAATATCATTTATGATTTAATGAGGCAACGCGGAAGTTGATATTTCTACTCGAGGTTCGATTCTGAATAATGGTTTGTAAGGTGATTGTTTTCTGTCTCGTGGGCCCCTACCACCACGGCACAGCGCGTCCCCAGGTTGCGGATAGGGGATACGGCCTCCAGATATGAAGGGTAGCTGCGAATACAAAAAATAAGCAGTCGCGGACAGCCGGTGGGGAGCAGGCGATGGTGTGATGAGCCATCCCTGTTTCTCCTCTTACTATCGAATCTATTCATCAAGAATCAGCAACATTAATGGGCATGGGTCCCTTTGAAGCAAAATATTCCGGAGGTAAACTAGGTTCCCATTCGGATCTCCGGGTGGAACCTACTTCAAAGAAGCCGGCCGCGGTGGCCGTGCGGTTATAGGCGCTACAGTCCGGAACCGCGGGGCCGCTACGGTCGCAGGTTCGAATCCTGCCTCGGGCATGGATGTGTGTGATGTCCTTAGGTTAGTTAGGTTTAAGTAGTTCTAAGTTCTAGGGGACTAATGACCTAAGATGTTAAGTCCCATAGTGCTCAGAGCCATTTGAACCATTTTTTACTTCAAAGAGATTCAGGGCGAAAGGAACTTTCAGGTTGGGAACATGGAACGTTAAAAGTTTGAACAGGCCAGGAACGTTTCAGACATTATTAGACGAATTAGATAGATACGATGTAGACGTTACAGCTATTCAAGAAACTCGGTGGCAGGGGGAGGGTAGCATAAAGAGGGGTAACTATACATTTTTATATGGAGGTGCGGAAGCCCACAGTTTCGGAACAGGTTTCGCAGTACAGAGAAAAGTGCTTCATGCAATCAGAGATATAAGGTTCATCAGTGACCGACTATCAGTTATAGTGTTGTCCGGCAGGTGGAATAGACTAGTAGTAATTAATGTACACGCACCAACTGAGGACACTGAAGAGGTTGTTAAAGACGGCTTTTATGAAGAACTAGATCAACTGTGGGATGAGTTCTCCTCGTATGATACAAAATTAATCATAGGTGATTTTAATGCGAAGATAGGGAAGGAGGAAGCATTCCGGCCTACAATTGGGAAAGAAAGTTTGCATAACATTTCGAATGATAATGGCACAAGGGTGGTTAATTTTGCTGTTTCAAAAGACATGATTATTGAGAGCACAAATTTCAAAAGGAAGGACATTCATAAAGCAACTTGGGTCTCTCCGGATGGACACACCCGAAACCAAACTGATCATGTTCTTGTAGATCGGAGATGGCACACTAGTATAGAAAATGTTAGGACTTTTAGGGGAGCAGACTGCGATTCTGATCATTTTTCTTGTAGTTGCCAAAGTTCACCAACGGCTATCTACAGCAACATCAAGGTGTCACAATGCAGAACTTGTTAGGTTCGACACTGGCAAGCTAAATGATGAAAACTTTAGAAGAAGGTACGTGATAGAAATTTCAAATAGGTTTGATGCTCTCAGGACACACGAAGATCAAGACGAGGATGTAAATAAACAGTGGATCACTGTGAGGAATAATATCAAAGAGGCAGCGAAGGTCACAAGAGGTAGAATTAAGAAGAACAGGAGAAAACCATGGTTTCATGAGGAATGCAAGAAATTGGAAGAGGAAAGGAGAAAAGCGCGATTAGATTAGGATAGAATGGGAGACAGAGAACGAGAGGAGTTCTTGAACTTAAGAAGGGAAGTTGGTCGTAGGCTACGGGCAAAGAAGAGGGATTATTTGAACAATCAAATTACAATTGCCTCGATGTCTCAGAACATGTCCTACCAACCGATCCCTTCTTCTAGTCTAGTTGTGCCACAAGCTCCTCTTCTCCCCAGTTCTATTCAATACCTCCTCATTAGTTATGTGATCTACCCATCTAATCTTCAGCATTCTTCTGTAGCACCACATTTCAAAAGCTTCTATTCTCTTCTTTGTCCAAACTATTTATCGTCCACGTTTCACCTCCATACATGGCTACTCTCCATACAAATACTTTCAGAAACGACTTCCTGATACTTAAATCTATACTCGATGTTAACAAAATTTCTCTTCTTCAGAAACGCTTTCCTTGCCATTGCCAGTCTACATTTTATGTCCTCTCGACTTCGACGTCGACCATCATCAATTATTTTGCTCCCCAAATAGCAAAACTCTTTTACTACTTTAAGTGTCTCATTTCCTAATCTAATACCCTCAAAATCACCCGACTTAATTCGACTACACTCCATTATCCTTGTTTTGCTTTTGTTGATGTTCATCTTATATCCTCCTTTCAAGACACTATCCATTCCGTGCAACTGCTCTTCCAAGTCCTTTGCTGTCTCTGACAGAATTACAATGTCATCGGCGAACCTCAACGTTTTTATTTCTTCTCCATGGATTTTAATACCTGCTCCGAATTTTTCTTTTGTTTCCTTCACTGCTTGCTCAATATACAGATTGAATAACAGCGTGGAGAGGCTACAACCCTGTCTCACTCCCTTCCCAACCACTGCTTCCCTTTCGTGTCCCTAGACTCTTATAACTTTACAAATTGTAAATAGCCTTTCGCTCCCTGTATTTTACCCCTGCCACCTTCAGAATTTGAAAGAGAGTATTCCAGTCAACATTGTCAAAAGCTTTCTCTAAGTCTACAAATGCTAGAAACGTAGGTTTGCCTTTCCTTAATCTATCTTCTAAGATAAGTCGTAAGGTCAGTATTGCCTCACGTGTTCCAATATTTCTACGGAATCCAAACTGATCTTCCCCGAGGTCGGCTTCTACTAGTTTTTCCATTCGTCTGTAAAGAATTCGCGTTAGTATTTTGCAGCCGGACTTATTAAACTGATAGTTCGGTAATTTTCACATCTGTCAACACCTGCTTTCTTTGGGATTGGAATTATTATATTCTTCTTGAAGTCTGAGGGTATTTCGCCTGTCTCATACTTCTTGGTCACCAGATGGTTGAGTTTTGTCAGGACTGGCTCTCCCAAGGCTGTCAGCAGTTCTAATGGAATGTTATCTACTCCCGGGGCCTTGTTTCAACTCATATCTTTCAGTGCTCTGTCAAACTCTTCATCTTCATCTACATCCTCTTCCATTTCCATAATATTGTCCTCAAGTACATCGCCCTTGTATAGACCCTGTATATACTCCTTCCACCTTTCTGCTTTCCCTTCTTTGCTTGGAACTGGGTTTCCATCTGAGCTCTTGATATTCATACAAGTGGTTCTCCTTTCTCCAAAGGTCTCTTTAATTTTCCTGTAGGCAGTATCTATCTTACCCCAGGTGAGACAAGCCTCTACATCCTTACATTTGTCCTCTAGCCATCCCTGCTTAGCCATTTTGCACTTCCTGTCGATCTCATTTTCGAGAAGTTTGTATTCCTTTTTGCCTGCTTCATTTACTGCATTTTTATATTTTCTCCTTTCATCAATTCAGTTCAATATTTCTTCTGTTGCCCAAGGATTTCTAGCAGTCCTCGTCTTTTTACCTACTTGATCCTCTGCTGCCTTCACTACTTCATCTCTCAAAGCTACCCATTCTTCTTCTACTGTATTTCTTTCCCCCATTCCTGCCAATTGTTCCCTTATGCTCTCCTTGAAACTCTGTACAACCTCTGGTTCTTTCAGTTTATCCAGGTCCCATCTCCTTAAATTCCTACCTTTTTGCAGTTTCTTCAGTTTTAATCTACAGGTCATAACCAATAGATTGTGGTCAGAGTCCACATCTGCCCCTGGAAATGTCTTACAATTTAAAACCTTGTTCCTAAATCTCTGTCTTACCATTATATAATCTATCTGATACCTTTTAGTATCTCCAGGGTTCTTCCATGTATACAACCTTCTTTTATGATTGTTGAACCAAGTGTTAGGTATGATTAAGTTGTGCTCTGTGCAAAATTCTACCAGGTGGCTTCCTCTTTCATTTCTTCCCCTCAACCCATGTTAACCTACTACGTTTCCTTCTCTCCCTTTCCCTACTACCGAATTCCAGTCACCCATGGCTATTAAATTTTCGTCTCCCTTCACTATGTGAATAATTTCTTTTATTTCAGCATACATTTCTTCAATTTCTTCGTCATCTGCAGAGCTAGTTGGCATATAAACTTGTACTACTGTGGTAGGCGTGGGCTTCGTATCTATCTTGGCCACAATAATGCGTTCACTATGCTGTTTGTTGTAGCTTACCCGCACTCCTATTTTTTTATTCATTATTAAACCTACTGCTGCATTATCCCTATTTGATTTTGTATTTATAACCCTGTATTCGCCTGACCAAACGTCTTGTTCCTCCTGCCACCGAACTTCACTAATTCCCACTATATCTAAATTTAACCTATCCATTTCACTTTTTAAATTTTCTAACCTACCTGCCCGATTAAGGGATCTGACATTCCACGCTCCGATCCGTAGAACGCCACTTTTCTTTCTCCTGATAACGACGTCCTCCTGAATAGTCCCCGCCCGGAGATCCGAATGGGGGACTTTTTTGCCTCCGGAATATTTTACCCAAGAGGACGTCATCATCATTTAACCACACAGTAAAGCTGCATGCCCTCGGGATATGCAGATGAAATTGTGGGAGATTACCACGTCGGCTTTCAGAGGAACAGATCAACTATAGACCAAATATTCACCCTGCGTCAAATTTTGGAAGAGAAATGGGAATACAATAAAGCAGTTCATAATCTTTTCATAGATTTTACAAAAGCATATGATTCAGTATTGCAATCATAATTGTACAGAATTCTTTTGGAACTTGGAATACCAAAGAAGTGTGTTAGACTTATAGAAGCGAGTTTGAAAAACACAAAAGTAGAGTACGCGTGGGGAAATTGGAGTGAGAAGAATTTGTAATAAAGAACGGACTTAAGCGGGGAGATACCCTGTCTCCGCTACTTTTTAATTTAGTCCTAGAATATATTGTACGAATGGCAGCAGATAATTCGGAGGGTGTGGAGTTAAATGGAAATATTAAGATATTAGGGTATGCAAATGATCTAAACGTCATTAGCGATAGGAAAGAATCTGTAACAGCAAATGCGAATGCGTTAATGAAGGTTAGTAAAGATGTAGGTCAAAGGATAAGTAAAGACAAAACTAAATACCTGGTTACTACTAGAATGCCAACAGCAGTAGATCAGGAAATGTTAAGAGTTGGAGACATGCAGTTTGAAAAAGTGAACACATTTGAGTATCTAGGCGTGGACATCACTTCGAGAAATGAGATTGAATCCGAACTGAAGAAGAGATTACGGCCGGGAAATGCGTGCTACTTCTCACTGAATAGATTACTTTCATCACGGATATTGTCTAGGAATTTAAAGATTAGAATATACAAAACTGTTATTCTACCAGTTATGCTGTATGGCTGTGAGACTTGGTCTCTCACTGTGCAAAATTAAAAGCCGTTTCAAGTATTTGAAGACAAAATTTTGAAGAAAATTTTCGGAGCAAAAAGGGATGACATTAGCGGAGAGTGGCGAAAACTGCATAACGAAGAGGTTCACGAACTCTATTCAAGCCTTGAAATAATCAGTATTATTAAATCACATAGGCTGCGATGGGCGGGTCACGTAGCTCGAATGGATGAGGGCAGGGCAGCGCGCAGAGTACTGGTAGGGCACCTAGAAGGAAACGTCCTATGAAGAGACCGAGGCGTAGATGGGAGGACAATGTGAAGGCTGATTTGAGGAGCGTAGGTATTGAAGGTGAATGGAAGGAAATAGTCCAAGACAAGGACAGATGGCGAAAATACGTTGCTGCGGTAATGGACTCTCGAGTCCGGTATGACCAGTAAGTAAGTAAGTAAGTAAGTAAGTAAGGTGATCGTTTTATGCCAGAGTGGTAAGCTCGATTTTTCATGAACTGGACATACCTTAATCCTTCTGGCCACATCGTGGAATTGTTCTTTAACAAAGAACTTATCATATTTTCAATGTCTTGGTTGGCACGTTCAATAGAACCCTAACTTTGACTGTGCCTTGGTTTTCCATGCACAATTTTCATTTCTGCTCAGAGATTTGCGAGTTCACTTATAACATTATTGACAAATTATCTGCCATTATCAGACTGAAGAATGCACGGCGCCCCTACAGTTAGAAACATGTCATTCAAATGGTAAGCCACTTCTTCAGCCCTCTTTGATGTTAAGGCGCGAAGGAGAAAAAAATTTGTAAGGTGGTCTTAGTAAACTAGAATGAATTTTAAATTCCCGTCTTGTTTTGTTTGGAAATCAATCAAATCGACTTGGCATCTGCTATTCATTTCCGAATGGAGAATTGGCTTTGAAACTATCCCTCTTTACTTTTGTGTCTTCTTTTGTTGAGAAACATCACACATTGATAAGTAGAGGCATATCATTTCTTTATGATATTGACATTTTTTTTGTCTCGGCTAACATCCAATCGCGACCACCATGACCCACAGCTACAGGAGCTGCGTCAATCACATCATAAAGTCCATCACCTGGAACAAGTATTTTATATTCTCTTCAAACCGTGCAACGAGTTTTTTCACATCACCAATTTTCAAAACAGCAAATCGTTTCATTATTCTTTTTTGTAATGATGTTCTTTTTTCTAACTTTTTCGCGTCTTCTACTTGTTTAGCCAAATCCGCATATTCGTCTACTGATAACACACTATAATGAGAAGAGTTCTTGTTTTCACTCTGCAAAATTTCCTCCAGAAACATTTCTCTCCACGGCTTTTGGTTGGCTTGTCTATTACACGAAGGCTCATCCATGATGAAACGCCTCACAGTGATTATACTAAAATTATAATAAAGTCTTTTAAGCGCAACCAGCAACTTAACACGCGCATTCGTCGATGCAAAATACCGTTCAAAACAAAGAACAGTGCGAGCGAAGAGCGGTTGAAAGGCGCGAGGGGCGAGTCCGAGATGATTCGGGGATTCCCCGTTCGTACAGGCAGCGACATGCATTCCGACTGCGCAAAATTAGTTCAGACTAGGACGTACTAGTTTATCCTAAATCATGTAAATTCTAACTAGAATAAACCGATTCGACCTAGGCTAAACTGTTTTATCCTATCGGTAACAGGATGGATGAGTTTGACCTAGGCGAAACTAGTTCATCCTAAAATCTGGTTTGGCCGGTAACAACAATGAACGGAGATTATGTTGAAAAAATAGTGTTTTCTAGCCAAAAGAGTGGAGAATAATATTAGAATCCTGAGTAAAACCAAATCAGAAAAAAGTGTTGCGTTACGCCCCTCATACAGTCACTTCTTTCACTCAAGTTTCGCCACCCTGGATTTATAAGGTTTAGTGTCAAAAATTATAACCTTGCTCATTTCTGAGGCAGCGACAGCGATGAACTGACTGTGGAGTGCAAAGTGTTTATTTTTTATGTCGGATCCAAAGATGATACACACACACACACACACACATATATATATATATATATATATATATATATATATATATATATATATATATATATATATATTTTAATGGTTTAAAGCTGCATACACTGATGCTAAAAAGTACGCTGTCTGAGTTTTTTATCTTGAGACAGCAAAATACCTCAAAAACTACGCATCGGACTATAAAACAGTGCACCTTGTAAACCTAAGATCTGGTACAGATACATCGATGATACGTTGGTAGTGGGGAGCCACGCTGAGGATCACCTCGATGACATACTAAGACACTTGAACAGCCTCCATGCCAACATAAATTTACCATGGAAGTAGAAGAGGACAAACAGCTACTATTTCTAGATGTGCTGGTCATAAGGGATGGTGAAAACCTGGGACACAGCGTGTATCGAAAACAGACACACACGGGCCGATACATGTACAAACTGCCAAATCACCACCCGAGCCAGAAAAGAGGCATGATTAATATCCTCGTAATGCGAACAAGACGAGTATATGAGCCACAGCACCTCAGACGTGAGATGCAACACATGGAAAGCTTTCTGTGGAGCAATGGGTAATCCACTAGCTACCTAAGGAAAGTAACAGAGCCAAATAGTTGACGAAGTGGCACATCTGCCATACATTCCCTGACTGACGGGCAGAATCAGTCGTATATTACGCTAACACGGCGTAAACACTATTTATAAACCGACAAAGAAGATTAAAGAGTGTCTCAGACCGGCAAAGAAGAAAAGGGATCCACTTGCAATGTCGGGAATATACCGTATACCATGCACGTGTGGAAAAGTTTATGTTGGAACGACTGGACGATCAATCAACGCCAAGATCACAGAACCTAAGCGTCAATAGTTAGGGGCAGGTGAAGAAATCGGCAGTGACAGAACACCCGCTTTGTGAGGCCGACTACATGGCAAAATTCGCCGAAACGCAAGTTCTGGCTGTAGAGAAGAGCTATCAAACCCGCTTGTTCCGAGAAGCCATATAAATACACAAACATAAGAATTGCTTCAACAAGGAAGAGGAAAGCCTCAGGGTGAACGGCTCCTGGATTCCCGTGCTGCAGCGAACGACTGTTGCGGGTAAAGGAGAACCGCACCGAAAATGACCACGGAAAAACCGTTGGACGTTGGCGCGCCAGGTACATATAATCTGGGGCCTCGAGCTCCACTTCAGTCCAGCACTAGCAATGGAGGGTGAAGCTTTGACCACACTAGCCACTCGTGCTGGTGAAACTTCAGGAAAACCATCAAACAAACGTTGGCCGAAGAATCCGGGACAGAAGCCAACAGGCTGTTTGTCAACAAGTGGTCACGAAAGCCTTAACAATTTTGTAATGCCTTCTTTGCTTAAGAACGTGCTGTAAGAATGTGTGGTTCGCACCTACGATCATCTCGTTGACATCTGTTTAAGCAACAGGGCATTCTGACTACTTTGTCACTGTATATTTATTCCTTCATGAAGTTTATTATAAATAATGCACTACAGTTTAAAGAACACATTGACATACATAATTAAATTACTAGAGGGAGAATGAAATCATTAGCCCACATTAAGCACAAGAAGGAGCGCATAATTCAGCAACACAAATGTTTGGTAACTTACTAGAGATATAATAAGATATATGGCAGACAGAAAAGTAAAATTTGACAACAAACTGAAAATGTTTCTCCCTGACAACTCCTTCTATAGAATAATTTCTATTATTGTTATATGTAAGAGATGGTGGATAAGAATCACTAACTCTCATCTGTTTGTTAAAAAAACATTAAAAACAAACTTCTACATTTTTAGCATATAACCATACTCAAGAATTAATTTGCGATGGAGTGTAAAATGATTGGTCCCACATCATTACGATTTATCGTGAAAAATGATCCATGGAATATGTAACTAACTAACTAATTAATAAAAAAATGAATGGTTATTTCAAAACAGCTGCATGAAGAAAACCGTAGAACATTGACTCGTTTTACCCACACATCTATTTTTTTTTTGTTTGTGATTCAAGTCATTTTTCTCGCGATAATATCTTTTAGAAATTCAGCTGTGCTATTTGTCGATTATAGCGCCACCTATCGGACAGCGACGAAAATGTTACATAATAAATTACGTATTTTTCCCATATAATCCGAATCTCCAATAAAAATAGGATGTTTCTGTTTTAGATTTAAAAGTTACCTCCTGCCCCACCACCAGTGGTGTCAACATTTGTATCACTGGACAGCATTTTAATAAATATTGAACATGTAATTTTCGAGAAACTTCGTTGTCTCCAGATGACAAACTCACCCTGTGTGTTAATAGTTATCGATAAATTATTTACCCACTTGTTTGGGAACTCTCAAACTCTAAACAAGTCGAAGCATACAGAAATACTCTTTGCTGCACCACAGCTGCCATTTAAGTATTAGTGCTAATGATGATGAATAAGAATGTAGTCAGAAAAATATATACTTAGCTAATAATGATTTTCTTTCGTTTTTATTTGCAGATGCTGTGAACGCATCGCAGTGGCAGCCGACTGACATGCAAATAACGTTCATTAAGGTCAATTGTAGTTTAAACAGCAGTTCCACACAAAAACTCACTCTTCCTCAGCTATACTGGATGAGCATCCGATCACTGCAGAAAACTTCCTGTGAAAAATTACACATTCAACGAGTCAGAGTGCACTCCTCTGTAGGAGCATACTGTTAAAAATCTTGTATATGCCAGCTATGCAGAACAACATGGTCTAGACTGTTGACTCGGCTAACAACTATTTGTCTGTCGGTTCTGCGAGAGAATGTGGGACAGTCTGTTGTAGGTGGTGCGCGAAACTCTTCACCCAAAACAAGAAAGCATGGCTCACCTTTACTGTTTATGTTGTTGTCGATTCAAGTAGAAATATATGAACTAGCTGTGACAGATGTAGCATTGAACTACGTTCTTACTTCAGTACATTCATATAGCGAGCTATATGTAAGAGTTTATACATAAACAAACAAGTGTAAAAGTTGCATGTGTGTGTTTTTAATTTCATTATTTTATTATAAAGCTCCCCCCCCCACATGCTAATGAAAACACAAGTCGTCAAAATGGCTGAGTGAACAAAAAATCCGCATCACAATGGCCCTGGAGTAATTGACTGGTCCAGCAGTGGTACTGGAAACTGGGAGAAAAAGGGGAATGGATTGCCACTTCCTGATAATCCATGTGCTATAATTATTGGTTATCCAGTTAGGAGAAGAATAACTTTATTCTGTCACAGTGAACACATCCAGAGGGAATCCGCTTCGAACATGTAGATATATATTTTGAAAAACACTATTTAAACAAAAATATCATGTTCTGTAGGAGATTTGCCAGGACATGATAGACTTACCTAGGAACTAAAGCCAAACAGTGTATTCATATCTCATGATGCTGAATTGGAGAACCAGAATCAGGTACACAAATGTTTTTGTTTCGTCATCATATGAAAGCTTACAACTTCTATTTCAGCCACAAAAATTCCAGGATTCCAAAGCAGCTGGTAGGGGATAATATGAATCTGCCTATCGCTTTCAGACAGTACAATATGAATTTAAAACACATTTACCAAACACATGTAGGAATCAATATGAATTAATTTATAGCCATATGTGTGTGAATTGCTGTAATCCCATACATTAAGGGTTTATGCTTATTGAGAAAACAAGCAAATTAAATGATGGGCAATATAGCTGAAACTACCAGCACTTTCCTCTTAAAAGGTAGTGCACCAATGCATAACTGTGTCAGTATACTGTATACAATAGACAAGTCACATGCATGTTATTTAATCATTCCAAGGGATGATGCACAGATCAAACATTTGTTTATATATTTACACAAAAATTGAAGTTCACACAAAATCAATATACATAGGTAGTCTCATCAAGGAAGTAGCTAGAAAAGGTAAGATATCAAAGCAGTTGAATTAAAGAATTCAGCATGCGAATTACATCTCAATGAAAAAGTCAAAGAAGTCAACGCAAGACTACTGGATATGCTCGAATTTATCCCTATAGCTATGAAAGGTGATGCCCATCAGTAACAACGATGAGTATATATATATATATATATATATATATATATATATTTATTTATTTATTTTTTTATTATTTTTGAGCTTTTCCTCATTACAGAGGCTTATCTCCAACATAATAATTTACTTGGAAAATACAATACAAACAATAAACGTTCTTAAACTATACTCTCAAAATATTTCTCCAGGTGTTTCGATCTTGCGTGTCCTCTTCCTCTGTGCCCATTCTCCTCATTGTGTGCTGTACATTTTGGAGCCAGGTGGTCACAGGTCGTCCTCTTCTTCTTCTCCCCTCCAGTTCCCACTCCAGTATCAGTTTTGGTATTCTGGCTTCCTCCATTCGTCGTACATGCCCGTACCACTGTAATTTCTTCCTATCCATTACGTCATATATTCTTTCTTTTATTTCCATTCTCCTTATTACTTCAGTGTTCCGTATCTGTTCTTTCCTGGAGATTCTTGCCGATCTTCTCCAAAAGTCCATCTCTAGAGCTTGTAATTTTTTAATGTGCTTCATGTTAATTGTCCAGGTCTCCGTTCCATACAGAACCACACTCTCTAATATGGATTTGTATATTATTTTTTTAGTTCTGCTCATTACATTCCTGCTCCATAAGACTGAGTTAAGCATCCCAATGACCCTCCGTCCGCTACTAATTCTTTTATTGATTTCTGACTCTGATTTTCCCTCGATTTCTAAAATGGATCCCAAATAACAGAAAGTGTTTACCTTTCTGATTTTCTTTCCTTCAATGTATAGCTCATCTGAATCATTAGTCAAGTATTCTGTTTTTTGGTAATTAATCTTCAAACCCCAAGTTTTGTATGCTACTGCTAGTTGATTGCACATATAGTTAGCATCCTCCCCATCTTGTGCTATGAGTACTTGATCATCAGCAAATAATAAATGATGTAGGTAAACTCCATCTCTTATTTCTAATCCCAAACTATTACATTTACGAGACCATGTTCTAAGGCTAATATCTATATAGATTTTAAATAATGATGGTGACATGGGACAGCCCTGTAAAAGGCCTTTGCTTGTTCTAAATTTCTGTGAAAGTTTATTACCAACTTTCACTTGGCAAATGTTATCTTTATACATCTGTTGTATTATTTTAATCAAGGAAAGGTTTATGTTTGCCATATGTAGTGCTCTCCAAAGTAATTTTCTTGGAACAGTATCATACGCTTTTTCTAGATCTATGAAAATTAATCCTATACTTTTTGATTTTTCCCTCTGTTTCTCCAAAATCTGTCGTAATGTGAAAATATGGTCTACACATGATCTCCCAGCTGTGAATCCACATTGTTCTTCTTGGGTTCTAAAATTTTTTTCCAGTTTGTTTTTAATTACTTTCGCAAAAATTCTCATTAACGTGTTTGTAACACAAATTCCTCGATAGTTTGAACAAATTTTGCGATCCCCTTTCTTAAATATTGTATTAATGTAACCTAGCTTCATCTCGTTGGGTATTGAATCTCCATGTATCATTTTGTTGAAGAGCCGTGTTATCAGTTTCACAATTTTGTCACCACCATATTTCAGACACTCCAGATTGATATTGCCTGGTCCTGGTGATTTACCATTCTTTCCTGTTCTCAACGCCTGAAGTACTTCACTTTCTAAAATATGGATCTCATCATCTTCATGTCCTTTATCTTCCCCTGTTCCTTCTTCTAGATATTCTTCTCTGTCTTCATTTAATAATTTTTGGAAATACTCTTCCCATTCTTTTTGTGTTATCAGTTGGAGATTAGTTTTGCTTTTTGTATCCTGTCGAAGCCCTTTCAATACTGACCATGCTTCTTTTGCTCTCCCAAATCCTAAATTGCTATTCACCTTGGCACATGTTCTTTCCCATGCTTCATTTTTTGCCATCCTTATTTTTTTCATCACTTCATTCTTCTTTTCCTTGTATATTGACCTTGTTTCTTCTGATTTATCATTCAACCACTGAAGGAACGCATTTCGTTTTTCTCTAACGAGGACCTCTAGTTCCTCTGACCACCACTCTGCTGCACGGTTGTGGTTGCTATCTTTTTTACCCAACACCTCTGTTGCTATGATTTTCACATTAGCTTTTATATAGTCATATATTTCCTCTGTACTTCCTTCAAATGATTCAACCAGTTTCCTTTCCATCCTGGCCGCAAAGAGTGTTCTGATACTTTCGTCTTGTAGGCTGTCAATATTAAAAGGTAAATTTTCATCTTTCTCAGTCTGGTTCGTTTTATTTATGTTACTTGTATCACTCCTTGCATTCTTCCATGGCCAGAAAGACTTCATTTTAACTAGATAGTGGTCTGATCCACACTGGGCTATATACACACACACACACACACACACACACACACACACACACACACACACACACACACACATATATATATATATATATATATATATATATATATATATATATATATATATATATGTGTGTGTGTGTGTGTGTGTGTGTGTGTGTGTGTGTGTGTGTGTGTTTGTATACAACAGTATGTGGACAAAATGTAAGGTGTAGAAAGCTATTCGACATAGCTCATAGCTTATGATTGCTAAAATTAGGGCAGTTGAAATCTCTCTCTTACAGAAACTTTTAAACCAGTAACTGAATGACACAAAATGCTCTCACACACTGTGGTGGAGTTGGAAGAGGTGGATAAGAAGAAGGGTACACTGTTACCGATATCCATCACAGAGACAGTGAATTACACAGAACATAAGGGGTCAGCCAGAATTAGCCAAATGTGATAGGTAAATACCAGAAATGTTTAACCAAGCATTCAGTACACATTGCGAATAAGGAATTTGAAAGAACACCAGGTTTATTGGATCTGATATTCTTAAAAACTTCAGACCTATGCAAGTATCATCTGAAATAGATGTAAACATTTGCTGAAATATCATGCATGACTAACATTCATCGGTAAATAACATTCCAAATGGACGAATAAAAAGCCAGAAAAGTAAGAAAGATATGCTTCACCCAGCGAAAGTGATGTGAGGCAACTTATTAATATTCAGCATAAACTAATGAACAACATATCTCTGGAGTATATATACTATGATGACCCCAATGAAATATTAGAACAGCTATGACTGTTCATGGCATCAAGTGTCTTAGGGAATACAGCTGACCTGAACGAAATCATATTAGTCATTTCAGAGCTTCAATGAAGACATATCATCGAGTAATTATGAAGGCAGTTGTCCATGAGCTCCACAATCCCACATGCAAAATATTACCGTGAAAGCGTGTTATAATATGAGGACAGGAACATTTATGGCAAGACAAATCTCGTAGATAATCATGTGCAGATAAAGGCTTGAAATATCTTTTATTTATTGTAGATACATATAACAAATTCTCCTGGGGTCAGCCTGTGAAAGAAAACGCAGGGACTGAAGTTGCACAGATGCTTGAACGATTTCTGCAGACAGGAATGGGTCGGTATCCTGAGAACATCCAAACTGTACATCAAGGTGAATTTTACAACAGACATTTCAAGCAGGTAATGGATGAACCATGGACTTTGCCATTGGTGGGTGGCTTACATGCCTCAGAGACTCAGATAGCCATATCGTAGGTGAACCCCGTTAGAGGAGTGTCTGTTGAGAGCTCAAACACCACATATGGTTCCTGAAGAGAGTTAGAAACCTTTTGAGTAATTGTGGAAGCAACTGTCTTAATGAGTGACTGATCTGGCCTTGCTGTGCAGTGCTGTGAATGGCTGATATCAAGTGACACCGGCACCTGTAACTTTTGCTAAGGGCATGAATGTCAACTGTACAGTTAAATGATGATGGCATCCTTTTGGGTAAGAAATTCCAGAGGTAAAACAGTCCTACATTCAGATCTGTGAGTGGGGACTACCCAGGAGGATGCCATCAAAAGGAAAATTAAAACTGCCGTTCTACGTATCAGAGCGAGGAATGTTAAATCCCTTATTTGATCAGATAGATTAGAAAATTTATAAGGGGAAAGGGATAGGTTGAAATTAGATTTAGTGCAAATTAGTGAAATTGTGTGATGGCAGGAAAAGGACTTATGCTTAGGTGAATTCAGGGTCATAAATACAGAATCAGATTGAGGAAATGCAGGCGTAGGCTTAATAATGAATAAGAAGATAGGAATGCATATAAGCTACTATGAACAGCATAAGGTACACATTATTGTAGCCAAGACAGACATGAAGACCACTCCCACCACAGTAGTACAAGTTTATATGTCAACTAGTGTTGTAGATGATGAAGATATTGAAGAAAAGTGTGATGAGATAAAAGAAATTACTCAGATAGTTAAGGCAGAAGAAAATTTTTTATTGTGATGGGGGACTGGTATTCGATATTAGGGAAAGGAAGAGAAGGAAAAATTACAGTTGAATATGAAATATGGACTGGGGGAAAGGAAAGAAACTGGAAACCACTTAATAGAATTTTGCACAGAGCATAACTTAATCATCGTTAAACGTGGTTTAAGAATCATAAAAGAAATTCGTATATGTGGAAGAGACCTGGACACACCAGAAATTTTCAGACTGATTGTAGAACTGTAAGACAGAGAATGGGTAGCTTTAAACGATGAAATAGTGAAGGTAGCTGGGGATCAAATAGGTTAAAAATAAAACCTAGTAGAAACCATTGGATAACACAGGACATACTGAATTTAACTGATGAAAGGAGAACATATAAAAATACAGCAAATGAAGCAGGCGAAAGAAAGTACAAATGCCTGAAAAATGAGATTGACAGGAATAGCAAAATGGCCAAGCAGAATGGGTAGAAGACAGATTTAAGGATATAGAAGGATATATCACTATGGGAAAGATAGATACTGCCTCCACGAAAATTAAATAGGCCGTTGGAGGAAAGAGAAACAGCTCTACGAGTATCAAGAGCTCAGATGAGAAAGCAGTCCTAAGCAAAGAAGGAAAAGCTGAAAGGTGGAAAGGGATATATAGAGTCTGTACAAGGGAGATAAACTTGTAGGCAATATTATAGAAATGAAGAGGATATGGGAGATATGATACTGTGAGAAGAATTTGACAGAGCACTGAAAGACCTAAGTTGAAACAAGGCCCAGGGAGTGGACGACATTCTACCAGACTTACTGATTGGGAGTGCCAGCTGTGACAAACGTTTTCCAACTGGTGTGTAATATATATGAGATAGGCGAATTACTCTCAGACACTAAGAAGAATGTAGTAATTCTAATTCCAAAGAAAGCAGATGCTGTAAGATGTGAATATTACCGAACTATCAGTTTCAAAAGTCGTGGTTGCAAAATAATAACACGAATTCCATACAGGAAATGGGAAAACAGATAGAAGCCGACATCAGGGAAGATCAGTTTGGATTCTGGAGAGATCTGGACATATGCATGGCAATACTGACCCTACTATTTACCTGAGAAGACGGGTTAAGAAAGTGCAAACCAACGATTATAGCATTTGTAAACTTAGGGAAAGCTTTTGAAATTCTGTAGGTAGCAGGGCTAAAATACAGGGAGCGAAAGGCTATTAACAATTTATACATAAACCAGATGGCAGTTATAAGAGTCGAGGGGCATGTAACGGAGGCAGTGATTGAGAAGGGAATGAGAAATGGTTGTAGCTTATCGAAGATGTTATTGAATTTGTACATTGAGCAAGCAGTAAAGGAAACAAAAGGAAAATTTGGAGAAGGAATTAAAGTTAAGGGAGAAGGAACGAAAACTTTCAGGTTTAGCAATGACATTGTAATTATGTCAGTCACCGCAAAGAACTTGGTAGAGCAATTGAAAAGAATGGACAGTGTCTTGAAGGGCAGGTATAAGATGAACATTAAGAAATGCAAGACAAGGATAATGGAATGTAGTCGATTTAAATCAGCTGATGCTGAGGGCATTGTATTCCGAAAAGAGACTTTTGAAGTAGTATATGAGCTTTGATATTTTGACAGCATAATAACTGACGATGGCCGAAGTATAGAGGATATAAAGTGTAGGTTGACAATTGGAAGAAAAGCCTTTCTGAAGAAAAGATTCCTATTAACATCAAATATAGATTCAACTGTTAGAAAAATAGTTTATGAAAGTATTTGTATGGACTGTAGGCTTGTATGGATGTGAAATATGGAAAATAAACTGTTTGGACAAGAAGAGAACAGAAATGTTGTGCTACAGAAGAATGCTGAAGATTGAATGGCTAGATCATATAACCAGTGAGCAGGTACTGAACAGAATTTGAGAGAAAAGTAATTTGTGACACAGCCCGATGAGAAGAAGGGAACATATGATAAGACACATTCTGAGATATGAAGAAATCACCAACTTAATATTGGAGGGAAATTTCTGAGTTAAAAACTGTAGAGGGTGATCAAGAGATGAATACAGTAAGTAGATGCAGAAGGATGCAAGATGTGGTAGTTGTTTGCAGATGAAGAGGCTTGCACAGGATAGAGTAGCATGGGCAACTGCATCAAACCAATCTTTGGACTGAAGACCATAACAACAACAGCAATGGAGCAATACAGGAAAACAGTCATTACTCGACATTCTCCCACATGAAAGGGATGGTCGAATCAGCCCATCTCCAATTCTTGTGCTTGCTGAGCTACTAGCTAGTTACTCATTAGTAGGAGGGGCTGCTGCTATAGTTTGTACAACTTGATAAAAAAACCATATGTTGATGACATATGGCTAGATATTCTCCCACAAATTATTCGGGAGTATAATCGAACTAAACATCATGCAATTAAAATGAGACTAGTCGGTGTTCATGATAATGAGCTCGTAAATATAGTATACATTGTATTAAGATGGTGGGTCCATGCCAGTAGAAATTGAGTGCAGGCTGTTTGGTGGACATTTCGAAAGAAAAACTGCATTTGAGAAATCTTACCTGCTGGACAGGTCAACAGAGATATTTACGTTTTCCAAACTGCAGTGGACAAACCCGAGAACTTACGACTTAAAAGACAGTGAAGGTGAAGAAACTGGTGGAATTTTTTACACGGAGAAATTACAGAATAGCTCTGAATCAAACATTTATTTCGTAAAGCACGTCGTAATACGTAAAGGAAACAAGCTTTTAGTCATTTGGTTCAGCTTCTCATCAAGGCACAACAGTTGTGTGAACATTCACAATTTGCTATATAACATGTCACACAACACACAAACCTCAGACTATGGAGTAGCATGACATGAGTGTTAGGAAGTGTAGGGGTGGTGGCGGAATTCTCAGTAAGCTAGCAGTTCAATTGCATTGCCATAGATACAGCTTCTATGGATCTGGATTAGATTTAGATTAGATTAATTATTCATTCCATAGATCCATAAAAGAGGGAATCCTCCTGTGTGTGGAACATGTCAGATAATCACATTACAAAAATGTAATTAGAAAAACTTGAGTTTCATTAATTTTAATGATCCTCAGTCAATAAACAGTAAAATTATGTACATGAATTAAATTTAAACTTCTAATATTTACAGGTTTAATACTTACATCTGTTTTCCATACATCCATCATTCACACAGTAGGTAGTTACTTGGCTGTTACAACCAAGTATTGTCAAAAATTAAAGTATAATAAATTTTAATTGAAATGGTCTACTGCACTTGTTGATAAACTCATGGATGGAATAGAAGGAATTGGCCACCAAAAATTCTTTTAAATTATGTTTAACCTGTGCCTTGTCTGAAATGTAACTCTCAATGGTTGCTGATAACTTACTGAAAATATGCGTTGCTGAAAACTGGACTCCTTTCTGGGCAAGAGTAAGTGATATTAAATCTTTATATATATTGTTCTTATTCCTAGTATTGATACTGTGCACTAAGCAGTTAGTTGGAAAAAGAGATGTATTATTTACAACAAACTTCGTTAAGGAATAAATATACTAAGAAGCTGTGGTTAATATGCCCAATTCTTTGAATAGGTTTCGACACGATGTTCTTGGATTTACACTACTCATTACTCTAAACATTTTTTCTCTGTTTGTGGAGTTACTCCAAAATATGAATCCATGTGACGTAATGGAGTGAAAATAAGGTATATATGCCAGTTTTTTTATTTATATCTCCTATGTCTGAGATCATTCGCATTGCAAACTCAGACTTATTTAGGCGCTTTAGCAGTTTGTAACTATGTTGCTCCCAACTGAATTTCTTATCAGGTTGTAATCCCAAGAATTTTACACTCTCAACTTCTATTTCCATGTCATCATATTTTAAACACACACCAGAATGAAATCTCTTGGAAGTTCTGAACTGTATATAGTGGCTCTTTTCAAAGTTTAATTGCAGTGAATTGGCTATGAACCACTTATTAAGGTCAGTAAAAATTTGATTAGCTGCCATTTCTAAATTTATATTTGATTTACTATTTATTGCAATGTTTGTATCATCTGCAAATAAGACAAACTTGGCATCTTCTAATGTAACAGATGACAGGTCATTAATATACAAAAGAAACAGTAGTGGACCTAGTATGGAACCTTGGGGAACACCACATGTAATTTCTTCCCAGACAGATAATGTCTGATTGCCTACTGCTGAAGTGTTATGTAATGACACCCTTTGTTTTCTATTAGTAAGATATGAATGAAACAATTTTGCAGCACTACCAGTGATGGCATAATATTTTAATTTACTTAAAAGAATGCTGTGATTCACACAGTCAAACGCCTTTGACAGGTCACAGAATATGCCAGTTGTCCAGTGAATGAAGGACATTTTCACTGTAGTAAACAGATTTCTCAATGTCAGAACCCTTAAGAAACCCAAACTGTGACTTTGACAGTATGTTATTTTCTCTAAGGTGCTTAAGTAGATGCTTGAACATAACCTTTTCAAAGATTTTTGAAAAAGCTGGCAAAAGTGAAATCTATTGGAAATTTGATGGCATTTTTTGTCCCCTTTCTTGTGGAGAGGTATAGCTTCAGCATACTTAAACCAGTCCAGGAATGTTCCTGTGACAAGTGATTGAATATACCAATAACTTAAGATATGACTAGGCTCACATGAACTCTCTTTTATTAACTTTGTTGATATGTTATCATAACCACTAGAATGCCTTGATTTCTAGTTTATGATGGATTCTGTTTCTTTGGGTGAAGTAAGTGTCAATTCCATTTTACTGAGATTGCTTGTGTGCACTGGTCTCAGATATTCCATTGCATTATTTACTGACCCTGACAACCCCATGCTATCAGTAACAGAAGCAAAATACTTGTTTAAAAGGTTTGCAACACAACATGCATTTGTTACCAGGGTTTCATTTATTTTTAGAGCTATTTGTTCCTCCTCATTTCTGGTGCTACCTGTCTCTGACTTAACTGTATCCCACATTGTTTTTATTTTATTGCTGGATGTATTTATCTTCTCATAAAGCAGGTGCTTAGATTTCTGGATAACCTTCTTCAATATTTTGCCGTAATTTTTGTAAAGAGCTATAATGCTAGTATCAATGATGATGATGATGATGTTTGGTTTTGTGGGGCGCTCAACTGCGTGGTTATCAGCGCCCATACAATTTCCCAACCTTTGCTCAGTCCAATTTTGCCACTTTCCTGGATGATGATGAAATGATGAGGACAACACAAACACCCAGATATCTCGAGGCAGGTGAAAATCCCTGACCCCGCCGGGAATCGAACCCGGGACCCCGGGCTCGGGAAGCGAGAACGCTACCGCGAGACCACGAGCGGCGGACGCTAGTATCAAAGGTGTCCCTACATATCATATAGAGTTTCCTTTTTGTCTCATATGATATCTTTATCCCTTGTGTGATCCATGGTTTCATATTAGACTTCTGTTTAATTTGAGTTACCTTCTGGGAAAAATTTTCAAGTAAGGTGCTAACTTTATTAATGAATGTTTTGTATTTTCCATTTGTGTCTTGGATGGTGTAAACATCCATCCAATTAATTTCTTTGAGCAATCTCCTAAATTTCTCAGTTTTTGACTGTTTTATTGGCCTTCTGTACTGAGTTCTAATAGATGTTTTACCCTGACAATTTTCAAAATTTAATGTTAGGTGTTGCATGCCATGGTCAGATAGCCCATTTACTACTGGTCTTGTAATGTGGCTTAGTTGCCTAGAATTGTCTATAAATATATTATCAATGACAGTCTTAGAACATTTGTATACCCTAGTTGGGAAATTTACAGTAGAAATTAAATTGAATGACAATGTAACTGATGTCAGTAACTCTTCACTGACAGTGTTTTCAGGACATCTATATTAAAATCACCAGCAACCATTAGTTCTTTGTTTTTTTATTTTAGATGGAATGAAACAAAACAAGCATCTGGCTTGTGGTGATATCCTGCAAGGACTATTTTTTAGAGTATACTGCAAATCAAGATTTGGCAAAAGTCACATTGGGAGAACGAATTTTAGATGATGAAGCGAAGAAAATACATCGAAGAAAGGACATGAGCATAGAGCACCGTATTGTAGCGTTCACAGTTGATAAAACAGTGCAATCTGAACTTGGTCCCGTGATAAATTTCTAACGAATTATGAATGCATCTCTTCATACAGTAAAGAAGCAGAAGAAAAAATCTGTAGGATGTCATAAAATCGCATGCACTTAGTGGTGCAGCGGTTAAAACTGCCTTGAGGCAGAAAGGAATAAGAAGAAAAGACATATTAAAACGCCTGGGGTTTCGCTACTATCTAAGTCATCTGGAGGAATCATCCCGTTTCTAATTCCAGTGCTTGCGGTGCTCTCAGCTATTCACTCGTTTGTAGGAGGGGCCGCTCCTATAACCCGTAAGTAAAATTGTACAAAATGTCGAGCAGCAACTACAGGTGGCTAAAAGGCATGATAGCATGATGGTGGACGTCAGTATCAGTAAATGACTCTGTTTAAGACAGCACAGCAAAGGGCTTGGTCTGTTCACAAAAAAAAAGAGAAGTCAGGAAACCCACAGTGATACTACGACTTACAAATATAGATACGTTAAAATGTAGAAAATTTTTTCATGACATTGTGGTTTAGTGATACTGCAACTTTATTATAGCTAATATTAAAAATAATCACAGGTTTCACAATGTTCTTTATTAACTCTACTTATAACTTTCATTACTATTTTAAGATGTGCTGCTGTTATTGCACTGTACCCACCCAAATTACATTGCCACCTAGTGTCTCATTACCACTAGCTCAATACTTGTCTCGTGCTCTTATCATTCACATTTATGCTCTCTCTTTTTCTCCTTCTGTTCTTTAAATGCTTCTTCCTATTCTCTGTTTTGAGTTTATTCCATTTGGTATCATACCTATAACTGACACATACGGATTGGCAGTAGCTTTAACCATTTTTGGGAGTTATCGCCATTTCATTCGATTTGTTTTCTCGTTTTCACTTTGCTGTTGTATTGGTCCGGTATAGGACCACGTCAAGTTAAATGTAACGTCATCCTCTCTTTGCATTTCCAATTAATAAGCTTTGAACATTGAATGGCGCTTGTGGTCGCGCATTATCCTGTTGCAATGTCACCGTCACCAAGCTCTGAAGGTATGGGAGGACAACGGCTCCCAGCACTTCAGGGACTTAAAACACTGTCTGGTTAGTGTACCGGCAATGTGTACGCGGGGGAGGGGGGGGTGCAGGAGTAGTAGAATCCAGTACCACCCCAAACCATAATCCCAGGTGTAGGACCAGTACAAGAGATTGACCCCATTTACAAATATATAATCACACCAGCAGCTTGTCCCCTTGTCAGTTTGAAACTATATGTACATCAACTACTGGCACAAATTCTACATCCATCTGCATATTTTAAAGCATTAAGCAATGCATTACCCCAGCCTTTAGGCAGTTATTACATGTAACAGACATAATCTTAAGACTTTCTGCTTTGTTAAGTTTACTCTCATACAATCACTGTTTCCACCCTCTCTCTCCCTCTCACTTTCTCTTCCCCTTGCTCTGCCTCCAGACTTTCGTATCTATCTGTGAATCCCAACCAAAATTGGTATTGGTGTATAATTTTAACACTGTAGTCAATGTGATTATTGTACTTACGGATTGTAACATTTCACCTGATTGTATAAAATAGTATACACTTTAAGCTATTTATTCCGACGCATGTATTCGACACCTCAACTCAAACATCTCCAAATCCTTCAAAAATTTATTCTATAATAATGTTGTTACAGTGTGTATTCTTTGTACTTTGTGATAATGTTTTCTCCTCTGCTATACGATCCTTGCACCAAATAGTTTCTATACGCCAGATTTGTTTACAAAATGTGATAGTATACAGTGAAAGGAAACTGTGACCACTGGAGGTACTTTATTGTACTTATTTTATGTTTACCGTTAGATATACGATTAATTTTCTGTCAAAAGAGACCCAAAACCACGTTCTGAAATAGTGTTTTGTTTCTGCACTAGACAGTGCCACAAGTTCCTCCAAAAAATCGTAACACAACACACGCATAAATGTCATACTAACATTTGATCTGGATGTTTCCTTTAGGGCGTTGCTTTTCGTGTGGCCAGCAGTGTATATCTGCCAGAGTTATTACTTGAAAGTTGATCGTCGTGTCTGTTTTCAGTATCAACAAATGAGAAGAAAATGAAAAGTAAACTTGACAGTGTTGTATACAATTATTTAAAAATTGTTTAAAACTGCAAATAATCATCGACTGAATGCCTGTCACTCATTCCTAAACCCTGGTTTCTGCTCTGAAATATACCGTCAGACACTGAACATGGCCCATCAACAACGGAGTTCCACGTCTGATATGAAAATTCGGAAATGGAAAAACTTCTGCGAAATCCGACGAAAGAAACTGGGGTGGGGGTGGTTACCCATAAGTGACACAACTGGGATCTGAATTACAACATTGCCTGCAAACACATACTATACTGCCTCAAAGTCTAATAAGCTGAGCCTTGTTGTCTACACGCCTAATATCTTGAGAAAGTAGGAGTTTGTATGGGGCAAAAGATAAGTCTCGATGACGCATCTCTACCGCCAGGTGCATCGAGTTAGAGTAGTTACGACGCTTGCTCTCAAGTACTGCAAAATACTTACAGAGGACAGTTGCAAGTAGTGCTTAATATATTTTAGACCGTAAGCAGAGTGCAATATATGCAAAAGGAGCACGTTTTATAAAGTAACTCTATATTTATTCACCTCTGGAGATATGGGACTCGAGATGGAAGTAGCAAACAACGGATAAAGTGCGGCATGCTAAATTCGCGAGGAGCAGACGTTAATCATAAAGTCAGTGCAACTTACAGGAAGTAGTATGCATAAGATTGCTAATCATGTATAAATACAAGTATTGAATCAAATAGTTTAAGGTCCCCACAAGGATATTCAAAATAAAGTTAAAAACTTCTGAAACGTAGTATTAGGATTGAGAGAATCTGTTCGAAAGTCACTTGAATTCATGGATGAGGTCAAAAGCGAGAAGAAAGGCAATACGTTTTCCATGTCAAGTATGAATACAAACTGCAACGCGAAAAGGACACAATTCTACACAACCCAGAAACATTTGTCAGTTACAACCGCATTAATTTACGTCTACATCTACACGATTACTCTACAATTCGCAGTTAAGTGTCTGGCAGAGAGTTCATCGAATCGCCTTCAAGCTATTTCTCTACCGTTCCAGTTTCGAACGGCGCACCGGAAAAACGACCACTTAAATCTTTCTTTGCAGGCTGGTCGAATGTTCATGTGCTGCTTTCGTGAGCATCTGCGGAAGGAGGTACAAGGACTGCGAAACTGCCACTAGGCACTAAATGGTTGAACGTCCACGACTCTTAGCAGAACGTGGGGTACGGAGGTTTGTCTGCTCTGCAAAGTAGGGTAGACGTGTGGCATCTCTGCCAAAAGAGCACAGTGGTGGTGAACGCACAAGTGTTTCAGGGCACACCGTCAGCAGACCACAGCTACGTGTTGGCGTGTTGACACAACGACTTCGTCAGTTACGATTGCACTGGAACACTGAGATTCGTCCGTCGGTTAATGCAAACCTGTCGCCTCTTCGAGTGGATCACATTTTTGAAACTTCCTGGCAGATTGTATGGAGTGTAGCCATGTATGGAAGTGAAACATGGACGGTAAATAGTTTGGACAAGAAGAGAATAGAAGCTTTCGAAATGTGGTGCTACAGAAGAATGCTGAAGATTAGATGGGTAGATCACATAACTCATGAGGAAGTATTGAATAGGATTGGGGAGAAGAGAAGTTTGTGGCACAACTTGACCAGAAGAAGGGATCGGTTGGTAGGACATGTTCTGAGGCATCAAGGGATCACCAATTTAATATTGGAGGGCAGCGTGGAGGGTAAAAATCGTAGGGGGAGACCAAGAGATGAATACACTAAGCAGATTCAGAAGGATGTAGGTTGCAGTAGGTACTGGGAGATGAAGAAGCTTGCACAGGATAGAGTAGCATGGAGAGCTGCATCAAACCAATCTCAGAACTGAAGACCACAACAACAACAACTGGCAGATTAAAACTGTGTGCCCGACCGAGACTTGAACTCGGGACCTTTGCCTTTCGCGGGCAAGAGCTCTATCAACTGAGCTACCGTAGCACGACTCACGCCCGGTACTCACAGCTTTACTTCTGCCAGTATCTCGTCTCCTACCTTCCAAACTTTACAGAAGCTCTCCTGCGAACCTTGCAGAACTAGCACTCCTGAAAGAAAGGATAGAGCGGAGATATGGCTTAGCCACAGCCTGGGGGATTTTTCCAGAATGAGATTATCACTCTGCAGCGGAATGTGCGCTGATATGAAACTTCCTGGCAGTTTAAAACTGTGTGCCCGACCGAGACTCGAACTCGGGACCTTTGCCTTTCGCGGGCAAGAGCTCTATCAACTGAGCTACCGAAGCACGACTCACGCCCGGTACTCACAGCTTTACTTCTGCCTGTATCTCGTCTCCTACCTTCCAAACTTTACAGAAGTTCTCCTGCGAACCTTGCAGAACTAGCACTCCTGAAAGAAAGGATAGAGCGGAGACATGGCTTTGCCACAGCCTGGGGGATGGTTCCAGAATGAGCTCTTGGCCGCGAAAGGCAAAGGTCCCGAGTTCGAGTCTCGGTCGGGCACACAGTTTTAATCTGCCAGGAAGTTTCATATCAGCGCACACTCCGCTGCAGAGTGAAAATCTCATTCTGGAAACATTCCCCAGGCTGTGGCAAAGCCATGTCTCCGCTCTATCCTTTCTTTCAGGAGTGCTAGTTCTGCAAGGTTCGCAGGAGAGCTTCTGTAAAGTTTGGAAGGTAGGAGACGAGATACTGGCAGAAGTAAAGCTGTGAGTACCGGGCGTGAGTCGTGCTTCGGTAGCTCAGTTGATAGAGCTCTTGCCCGCGAAAGGCAAAGGAGTTCGAGTCTCGGTCGGGCACACAGTTTCAATCTGCCAGGTAGTTTCATATCAGCGCACACTCCTCTGCAGAGTGAAAATCTTATTCTGGAATCACATTTTTGTTAAACTAGATCACCAAAAACGCCGTCATCGAGGTGAACGGCGGCTCGCAAAGTGCAGCGCTCCAAGGACACAGGATGGTGGGAGCGGTATTATGCTGTGGGACACATTCTCCTGCGCTTGCATGGGACACATTGACAGCTGCGAAGCACCTGCATCCATTCATGCTTGATGTCTTCCCCGGCGGCGATGTCATCTTTCAGCATTATTATTGTATTGTTCGTGTCTTGGAGCCAGAACCGCGCTACAGTAGTTTAAGGAGCGTTATACTGAATTCTCGATGATGTCTCGGCGACGAAATCCTATAGAACCCATCTGGGTCGCTATTGGGCGCCATCACCGCCTACACAAACCAGCGGCCCGTTATTTAAGCGAAATACATGACCTGTGCGTAGACATCTAATGCCACATACCCTCCACAAACAACAAATTCTCGGATCCCTGATACGCAAAATCAGTGATGTATTTCGTTCCAAAGACGGACACACAAACCATTAAGCAGGTGGTCATAATGTTTTGGCCCATCAGGGCATGTTGTCGGAAACCACTTAGCATTCAAAACAGCTTCCATTCGTCTCGAAATGGATATATACAGATCCTGTATTCTACATCTACATCTACATGTACGTGGTTACTCTGCTACTCACAATAAAGTGCCTAGCAGAGGGTTCAATGAACCACCTTCAAGCTGTCTCTCTACCCTTCCACTCTCGAACGGCGCGGGGAAAACGAGTACTTATATTTTTCTGTGCGAGGCCTGATATCTCTTATTTTATCTTAATGATCATTTCTCCTTATGTAGGTGGGAGCTAACAGAATGTAGGAGAAAACAGGTGATTGAAATTTCATGCGAAGATCCCGGTCGCAACGAAAACGCCTTTGTTTTAATGATTGCCACTCCACATCACGTGTCTTGTCTGTGGCACTATCTCCCCTATTTCCCGATAATACGAAACGAGCTGCCCTTCCCTGAATTTTTTCGATCTCATCCGTCAGTTCAACTGATGCGGATCCCACATCGCACAGCAGTACTCCAGAATAGGGCGGACAAGCGTGGTGTAAGCCGTCCCTTTAGTAGACATGTTGCACATTTTAAGTCCGCAGCTCGTGGTCGTACGGTAGCGTTCTCGCTTCCCGCGCCCAGGGTCCCGGGTTCGGATTTTCTCTGCCTCGTGATGACTGGGTGTTGTGTGATGTCCTTACGTTAGTTAGGTTTAAGTAGTTCTAAGTTCTAGGGGAGTGATGACTATAGCTGTTAAGTCCCATAGTGCTCAGAGCCATTTGAACCATTTTTTTGCACATTTTAAGTATTCTGCCAATGAATCGCAGTCTTTAGTTCGCTCTTCCCACAACACTGTCTATGTGATCGTTCCAATGTAGGTTATTTGTAATTGTAATCCCTAAGTATTTAGTTGAATTTACAGCCTTCTGGTTTGTGTGAATTATGGCTTAATCGAAATTTAGCGGATTTCTTTTAGTGTTCAAGTGAATAACTTCATACTTTTCTTTATTAGGGGTCAATTGCCAATTTTCTCACCATACAGATATCGTATCTAAATCATTTTGCAACTCGTTATGGTCATCTGATGCCATTACAAGACGGCAAACAATTGGTCTCAAGGGAGTGTTGCTCCACTCTTCCTGCAAAATAGGGGCAGATCACGTAATGATGATACAGGTGGATAGCGATCACGCACCTTTCTCTCCAAAATATACCACAAAGACTGAATAATATTTAGATCTGTCGACTGTGGGCGGCCGTGGGAGATGCGACAACTCAAAGTAGTACTCAAACGAAACCGTTCCTAGACGACACGTGTTGCGCGGACAGTCTTGTCGCCTTGGAACACAGTTTCATCGTTGCAGAACAAACACTGTAACATTGTACCACAGGATGGATCTGACGAGCGAAAATGGCACATTATCCCTGGCAGTAAGGCGACCTTGCTGAGTAACCATGGTGCCCCTGCAATACCACGGTATGGTTGTCCAGATCGTCATCGAACCCCCGCCATGTTTCACTCTTGGGACATAAACTTAGCCAGAAGATGAAAAAATATTAAACGGGACTCATTCGACTAAATGATCATCAATTTAGTATTTACAGAAAACCTACCACTACAGATGTCAGTATTGACAACTCATCTTGCCATCCCCGCCAACAAAAAATGGCATATTTCAGAACGATGCTACAGCGAATTAAAAAAGTACCAATGACTGACGCAGACCAACAATATGAAATCATATAATTAAAAAGGTTGCTCTTAATAATGGATATAAACCCACAATAATAGAAAAACTCCACAACAAAATGCAGACAAAAACCACATACCCACTTCACAGCAGTCACTTCAAGCCAAATCAGTGTGCCACAAAAGCCAAACCTAAATATGCTACTCTCCCATACATAGGCCCACTTTCATACCAAATAGCAAACTTATGGGGTGTAAGGTATGTGATGCGTCTCAAACAGCCTCTCCATACAAATGCCAACCTCACCTTCACGAGTTGCAGCCAAGGATTGCTGCACGGTACACCCTGTTACCACTAACGAGGATATGGCGACCGAGTATCTCCCGGAATAAGGAGACACCCTCTACCAAGCGAAACGGCCTCCTAGGAGGGCGGATGAGCAGGTAGAGGCAGGGCACTCTCTTGTCCTTGGGATGGGAAACTGTCCCTAAAGGCGGAAGAGCCACATGATGGCCAACGGCATAGAATGAAGAAGGCAAGGAGAAACCACTTCATTAAAGATCTAATTAGATTTCTCAAGTATCAGCAGCCATAATATGAATATGAAACAAGCTCTAGTAAAAATGCAATCCGGAGTAATAGCCCCTCATTCGGATCTCCGGGAGGGGACTACCAGAGATCTCGTTTCAACAGTTCATAGGAAGAAAGGAAATAAAAAGAGCTATAGTAGAATTGGAACGTGGAACGTCCGCACCTTACTGCAGATGGGGAAGCTCGAAAACCTTAAGCAAGAAATGAAGAAAATGAAGTTGGATATACTAGGAGTGTCTGAAATGAGATGGCCTAACTGCGGAGATTTCTGGAGTGATGAGTACAGGATAATTCACACAGGAACGATAGAAGATAGACCTGGAGCAGGTGGGGTTGGAGTAGTTATGAGTCGAAAATTGGGGCAGAGAGTGAAGGGATATATACAATATGGAGGAAGGATAATACTTGTCAGTCTGGATACCAAACCTACAGAGACGGTTGTGATACAGGTCTATATGCCTACCACAAACCAGGAGGATGAGGAAGTTGAAGCTGTATATGAAGAGTTAAATGGAGCCATGAGAGGAATCAAAGGAGAAACAAACTTAATAATTATGGGAGACTGGAACGCAATAGTAGGAGATAAAGAGGTACAGCCAGCTGTTGGACGCTACGGCCTTGGTAAAAGGAATGATAGAGGAGACCGACTTATAGAATTTTGTAACAGGAATCAACTGACAATATCGAACACGTGGTTTCAACATCACCCCCGTAGAAGATACACCTGGAAGTCACCAGGGGATAGAGAACGATACCAAATTGATTACATTCTAGTCAAAAATAGATTTAGAAATCAACTAAAAGACTCTAGAGCATACGCAAGCCCAGATATTGTGAGTGATCACAACATGGTTGTTGCGGAATGCCGACTCAAGTTTAAATGCATAAGGAAGAAAATAGGAAATGGAAAACTGGATATAGGGAAGCTTGGAAACCGTGAGACGCAGAAGGAGTTCCAAGAAAGGGCTAAGGATCTAATTCAATAGCATCCTATAGAGAATGTAGAACAACATTGGGAAAATATGAGAGATGGCCTAATAAAAGCAGCTGAAGAGATAATTAGAAAACAAAAACCTGAAAAGAGGGAGGAGTGGATAACTGATGAAATAATACTTATGTTTGAGGAAAGAAGGAAGCTCAAAAATAATGAAACGGAAGAAGGGAAAACGGCATACCAAGTGCTTAGGAACAAAATCAACAGGAAGTTGAAGCAAGTAAAAGAAAGATTCCTTGAAGACAGATGCAAAGAAGTTGAAGACCTTCTGAAGAAAGGGAACCTTGAATTAGCATACAAAACAGTGAAACGCTTCTTCTCAGGAGGACAAAGGATTAGATGTAATGGCCTAATAAGAGAGGATAATAAGATGGTGTATAATCGTGAAGATATAGCACTTACGTGGAAGGAATACCTAGAGAAATTATATGGAGGCAACGTACAAGATGACATGATTGAAAGTGAGGACGAAGTAGATAAAGATGAACTAGGAGACAGCATACTAAGGTCTGAATTTGATCAGGCACTACAGGCACTTAAGCACGGAAAAGCACCAGGAATTGACTCACTGCCTGCAGAAATCATCAAAGCAGCTGGAACAGAAATAAAAGATAAATTGTATAAATTAATCTGCCAAATATATGATACTGGAGAGCTGCCTGAGGACTTCAAAAAGTGTATTATTGTTCCATTACCAAAGAAAATGCCAGCAAAATCATGTGCGCAATACAGAACCCTCAGCCTAACATCACATGCATCAAAAATTTTGACGACCATCCTCCTTAGAAGAATTGAAGGGAACGTGGAATGCATGCTCACAGAAGACCAGTTTGGCTTTAGAAGAGGGAGAGGTACGCGAGAAGCCATTATGGCCCTAAGGCTCATAATAGAAAAAAGAATGGAAAAAGGAAAGGACACCTACATAGCATTTATTGACCTCGAAAAAGCCTTTGATAAGGTTGAATGGAAAAAGCTATTCCAGATAATGAGGGAAACTGGAGCTAAGTATAAGGACAGAAGAACGATATGGAACATATACAAAGAAGAGGTGGCAATAGTGAGATGTGGGGAACATCAACAACAAGCAAAAATTAAACAGGGTGTGAGACAGGTATGTGCACTCTCCCCTGCCCTCTTTAATATGTACATACAGAAAGCAATGGACGAGGTCAGAGAAAAGTTAGGACAAGCTAATGGAATCAGGATCCAGGGAAAAATAGTTGATATACTGCGTTTTGCGGATGACATTGCTGTCCTAGCGGAAAATGAGGAAGAATTACAAGTAGTGTTGGAGGAAATGGAAAACACTCTTGCTACACGGTACAACATGAAAATTAATAAGTCAAAAACAAAAATCTTAGTTGCAAGCAAACAAAACAATCAAGCAATTACGAATATAAGGCTGAATGGAGAGAAGCTGAAAGAAATACAAGACTTTGTCTACTTGGGAAGCAGAATAACATCAGATGGTCGTAGTAGGAAAGATGTAATAAGTAGAATAAATCAGGCAAAGATTGCATTCTATAAAAGGAAAGGACTCCTCACATCAAATATGATAAGTCTGTCGTTAAGGAAGCAGTTAATAAAGACCTTTGTTGGGAGTGTGCTTCTCTACGGCAGCGAAACCTGGTCACTTGGAGAGGACGAAAGAAGAAGGATTGAAGGATTCGAAATGTGGTGTCTGCGAAGGATGTTAAAAATTCCATGGACGGCCAGGATGACAAATGAAGAAGTCCTGCAGAGAGCGGAGGAAGTTCCAGTTCTTTGGAAGACGGTCAAGAAGAGGAGAGATATATGGATGGGACACATTCTGAGACATGAAAGTCTTCTCCACACTATAACGGAAGGCCTTGTGGAGGGCAAAAGGGCAAGAGGCAGACCTAGAAGAAAGTACATAAGCCAGATAATGCAGGACCTAGGATGCGGAAGTTTCACGGAATTGAAGAGGCTCGCCGACAATCGCACTGAATGGAGAGCTGCTGCAAATCAATCTTAGGATTGGCAACTTAAGAAGAAGAAGCAAACTTATTTAAAAAGAAAAATATCACAATCAGCTTTTCCACAAATAATAAATTACAACAAAAAGTAATCCTCGATGTAAATACCTCCAAGAGTCCCTACCGCAAATCAGGAATATAAAAACTCAAATGCGATATATGCCCAAAATTCTACATTGGACAGACAGGCAGAATTTTGAAATTACATATAAAGAACACATTGATGCTTTAAGACTTGGTAACTTGAACAAATCCGCATTTGCAGCCCATATTGCTGAAGAAAACCATTCAGTGGGAACCATTAAGGACAACTTAAAAATTTTACATCTAGCAGAAAAAGGAGCCACTATGAATATATTAAAAGAAATAGAAATACACACACACAAAAACAGCACCCCAGACTATATCCTTAATGTATAAACGGAGTTTGCTAACACCTCTATCCTGAAAAATTTCCAAAAATTATTTTACAACCTCCAAAGCAAATAATATTAGTACGCCTATCTACAGATCACGTAGCAAATTTATATGTTACTATAATTCTCATGATGCTAAATGTAATTAAATAATGTACTGTTTTACCTATACAGTAATATATATATATATATATATATATATATATATATATATATATATATATATATATATATATATATATATATATAAAATTAATGTAACAATATCAACTCAAAAAATCAATGTCTCTGACTAGTGTAAAACTCATTACATTTGCGTAAATTAATATATGATCCTTTCCAAACATAGGACATCATCGTCAAATGTTACGATATATCATAGCATCTTTAATACTCATATGTTAGTAAGCTCTTTGTATGTATCAAAACATGTGGTGCGTGATAGAAATCTTCTCAGTGACAAATCTAAAGTGTTTAGCGAGAAAAATTTACGCGTGCAACAATAAGAATCCAGTGGGAACGTATTCACATCTGTTGGACAAATGTTATGAAAACAAACACTCCAAACCGACATTTCACGTAAGTCACATGCAAAAAAAAATCTGTAACAGAACCATCTGTGTGTGGCATGTTTATAATTATGTATTATTTATATTTTAGGACAATTAATCTGTAAAAAACAGACCACATGTCATAAAGAAAGCGTGTAAACCGTCTGAGGATGAATCACAACGATTCGAAACCGGTAACTGTACCCTTTGAATAAAGGAACTGAAAGTAAATTTGTGGCTGGTTGCCGTCCCAACACCATCAACGTTTGTCTTCAAACAACAGCTACGGTCTCCATTATGTCATAATATGACAAAATTGCATAAATGACTTTCTTCCATTTTTTCATAGCCCAGGTTACAAGCCTTCGGTACCATGTTTTCCTGTTACGGGCATTTGCATCACTGAGGAATAGTATTTGAATTCCAGCTCGTCTTGCAGTTCCCTCCTTACGGACGTCCCTTCATATTGTTTTGGTGCTGTCGCGTTCACTAGCGCAACATCCAGTTCCGTAGAAACTCTTGCAGCTTTCGTCCTCTTACCTTTCTTAACAATCCTCTTGACTGCTTCTCTATCACGACCACTGAACAGACACTTTCGTCCGCGTTGTGACTTAGCGTATAATGTTCTTCTACTTTTCTTGTATAAGGTATAAATCTTCGATACGTTGCCCCTTCAAACATCGTTATGGAAGCGCCCACCATACGAGCATCAACAGTTTTCCCATGTTAGAATTCATTTAGCTCTTACATAATGCACTCACAACTACACAGAACACTAGCCACGACTGACAGTTGCAACGTATTGAGAAAATTGTACAGGTACCATTCGTGGCCCAATACATCAGCGCAACCTGCAGGCTTGACTACCATCCGCATTTATCTTTAAGAAGCGATTTCTCACGTTGTATCCATATTTTTGCCCAACCCTATACTTACCTATGGAAATTAACTTCTTGTTTTAAGTATTTCGATTTGCATCCATAGCAGCAACAAATATTCACCACTGCTTTTGCTAATAAATAAATATGGGAAAATAGGTAAAATCCACTGCTGGCCATTAAAATTGCTACACCACGAAGATAACGTGCTGCAGACACGAAATTTAACCAACAGGAAGAAGATGCTGTGATATGCAAATGATTAGCTTTTCAGAGCATTCACACAAGGTTGGCGCCGGTGGCGACACCTACAACGTGCTGACTTGAGCAAAGTTTCCAACCGATTTCTCATACACAAACAGCAGTTGACCGCCGTTGCCTGGTGAAACGTTGTTGTGATGCCTCGTGTATGGAGGAGAAAAGCGTACCATCACGTTTCCGACTTTGATAAAGGCCGGATTGTAGCCCATCGCGATTGCGGTTTATCGTATCGCGACATTGCTGCTCGCGTTGGTCGAGATCCAATGACTGTTAGGAAGATATGGTATCGGTGGGTTAAGGAGGGTAATACGGAACGCCGTGCTGGATCCCAACGACCTCGTATCACTAGCAGCCGAGATGACAGGCATCTTATACGCATGGCTGTAACGGATCGTGCAGCCACGTCTCGATCCCTGAGTCAACAGATGGGGACGTTTGCAAGAAAAAAAACCATCTGCACGAACAGTTGGATGACGTTTGCAGCAGCATGGACTATCAGCTCGGAGACTATGGCTGCAGTTACCCTTGACGCTGCATCACAGACAGGAGCGCCTGCGACGGTGTACTCAACGACGAACCTGGGTGCACGAATGGCAAAACGTCATTTTTTCGGATGAATCCAGGTTCTGTTTACAGCATCATGATGGTCGCATCCGTGTTTGGCGACATCGCGGTGAACGCAATTTGGAAGCGTGTATTCGTCATCGCCAATACTGGCGTATCACCCGGCGTGGTGGTATGGGGTGCCATTGGTTACACGTCACGGTCACCTCTTGTTAGTATTGACGGCATTTTGAACAGTGGACGTTACATTTCAGATGTGTTACGACCCGTGGCTCTACCCTTCATTCGGTCCCTGCGAAACCCTACATTTCAGCAGGAAAATGCACGACCGCATGTTGCAGGTCCTGTACGGACCTTTCTGGATACAGAAAATGTTCGAATGCTGTGCATTCTCCAGATCTCTCACCAACTGAAAACGTCTGGTCAATGGTGGCCGAGCAACTGGCTCGTCACAATACTCCAGTCACTACTCTTTATGAACTGAGGTATCGTGTTGAAGCTGCATGGGCAGCTGTACCTGTACACGCCATCCAAGCTCAGTTTGATTCAATGCCCAGGCGTATCAAGGCCGTTATTAAGGCCATAGGTGTTTGTTCTGGGTACTGATTTCTCAGGATCTATGCATCCAAATTGCCTGAAAATGTAGTGACATGTCAGTTCTAGTATAATATATTTGTCCAATGAATACCCGTTTATCATCTGCATTTCTTCTTGGTGTAGCAATTTTAATAGCCAGTAGTGTATTTTGTGGTGACAAACTTCTCCTGCGTACACTTAGTCCTTAGCTGTGGGGTTCTTTTCTGGTGATCAAAGGCACAAAATATGGACACTGTTTTCAAACTGCAGAAAAGGGCCTTACTACTAGTAGTAGTATTCACGCTCACTGTAAAAAAACTGAAACAAGTGAGTACCTATATCAGTCTGTTATGCATATAAAATAAAACTTTACTAAGCGTTTCACTAATAGTTCTATTCAAAATGATAGTATACGAGCCTGTTTGGACATAAATTTACCAAGGAGGGTAACAAAAACTTAAAACAGGTTTTTCATCGGGGAAAAAAATTGTGTTATAAATTGTCCAAGGAGATGCAAAATGTTAATTGAATACATCTTCTTAAAAAACGTAACTAAAGCTATCTTCATAACTAATGTATACTGCACAATTAAAGATTAAAGCGTTCAGATTAGTGGTTAGTAATGGAAGGGGACAACTACAACATCTACTCAAAGTCCAGTAGATGATTACACTGGAATTCTTTTACAAGGTAAAAATGTTCCACGATCTTTGGTGCGTGATAGCAATTTCTTGTTATTCTACTGAGCTCAACATTTCACTCATCATGGCGGGGGGAGGGGAGGGGCGGGGGGAGGTGTATGTTGCCTCAGTTTTGAGGCGGACTGAAGGGAGAACATAGGGACATGCATGAAACATAATCGCTTGCTTATCGGTCTGATGTCAATTTCCCAAGCAGATTAGAGGGAGTGCAAGGGCCAGTGCAGCATGTTCGTCGTCAGGAGTCACCGGCAAGTGTCCACAGTGTGTGCAGTGATAAATTAGGTTTTATATTACATCTGGTACAAAAAGTTCATTATCACAAGAAAACTGCACCTTAGGGACCAACCGAATGAAGCAGTGCAGTTGTTAAGACACTGAGTTGTTAAGACAGTGAGTCATATTCGGGAAGAAGGACATAGGTCTGTCTGGCCACTTTTGATTTAAATTATCTGTGGTATCCTTAAGTTATTTCAGGCAAATGCCGGAGTGGTTCCTTTGGGCACACAATGGCTGACAACCCGTCCTATCCATTTAATAACATAATTATATTTACATACAGGGTGTTTGTTTTAACTCGAGATAACTGAATATCTCGAAAACGAGGCATCGAATAAAAATGTTCTAGGTGAAAAATTAATATTAGTAAAGGGGACATCCGCCTGCGCTACAGGTGACCACCTAACCATCGTCGTGCGTGAGCAGGATCGACTTAGTATTTTCAAATGGGAATCTCCCATTTTTATTGCATATTCGGATTCTACGCCAAAAAAATAATACTGCTTACTCAAACCATTGTTTTCCGTTCCTGGCAGACAGGGTTGTAATCGAAAAATGTCATGAGTACCTGTTTTTGCTATTAAGACCCAACGCATTTGATTCTATATTTCATTTAAGACGTAGTTGTAAAGCTTTGTGTTACAACGATTGACATTGACATTCAAACGCTACTTCAGTGTTGCAAATGTAGTTGTACAGTACAAATAATATGGCTAAATGTTGACATTTCCGGCAAATAACCTACATGTATTGTAATGTAGTTTTCTGTTCCCTACAGGGTTCCCTATGATGAGTTCTCAAAAACTCCTAATTCTTGATTTCGGTGGCCGTCCTCAAGCCCAGCCATCAGGGAGACTGATTTCGGTGTGTGTTTCCATCCAAACGTTGTAACTCTTGCGCTGGTCACTACGCGGTTACCGATGGAAAACAAACAACATTCATTGTAATAAGACAAAATGTTGATAAGTGAAATTCACATGCGTAACTGCCATGGATATTCATCGAAGTCGAGCACCCCAGAGACGAGAAGCAAGGGGACTCACCGATATCAGCCATACCGATGGGAGCTGGAAATTAGTACTTCCACTTCGTTGTCCCTGGATCACACTAAACGTAGTTTCTACCAGGCACTGGGATGACTAACCATATTGTACTGCACAATCAAATTTGTAACACTAAAGAAAATTTCGTACGTAAATATCAACCGTTAGAACACAAAGGCTTACATTTACACATAAATGAAATATAGAATCAAATACGTCGATTCTTAATTGCAAAAACCGGCACACTTGTTATTTGTCGATATCAGCGCCTCGTACCATGAATGGAAAACAATGGATTGGGTAAACCGTACGCATTTTTTGGCGTAGAGTCCGAATTTGCAATAAAACTGGGAGGTTTCCATTTGAAATACGAAGTTGACCGTTCCCACGTAGGAGGGGTGTTAGGTGGTGACTAGTTGCAGCAATACGGATGTCCTCTTTACTAATGTTAACTTTTCGTCTAGAAAATTTTTTCTTACGATGCGCCGTCTTCGCGATATTTAGTTGTCTCACGCTAAAACGAACACCTTGTATATGTGTGTCGAACATATCTGACAGATCAGAAACAACACACACACACACACACACACACACACACACATATATATATATATATATATATATATATATATATATATATAGGGTGTTACAAAAAGGTACGGCCAAACTTTCAGGAAACATTCCTCACACACAAAGAAAGAAAATATGTTATGTGGACATGTGTCCGGAAACGCTTACTTTCCATGTTAGAGCTCATTTTATTACTTCTCTTCAAATCACATTAATCATGGAATGGAAACACACAGCAACAGAACATACCAGCATGACTTCAAACACTTTGTTATAGGAAATGTTCAAAATGTCCTCCGTTAGCGAGGATACGTGCATCCACCCTCCGTCTCAGGGAGTCCCTGATGCGCTGATGCAGCCCTGGAAAATGGCGTATTGTATCACATCCGTCCACAATACGAGCACGAAGAGTCTCTACATTTGGTACCGGGGCTGCGTAGACAAGAGCTTTCAAATGCCCTCACAAATGAAAGTCAAGAGGGTTGAGGTCAGGAGAGCGTGGAGTCCATGGAATTGGTCCGCCTCTACCAATCCATCGGTCACCGAATTTGTTGTTGAGAAGCGTACGAACACTTCGACTGAAATGTGCAGGAGCTCCATCGTGTATGAACCACATGTGTCGTACTTGTTCTAGCAGCACAGGTAGAGTATCCCGTATGAAATCATGGCGGTGAATCGAGGAAGTACAGTACATACTGACGAAACTAAAATGAGCTCTAACATGGAAATAAGCGTTTCCGGACACATGTCCACATAACATCTTTTCTTTATTTGTGTGTGAGGAATGTTTCCTGAAAGTTTGGCCATACCTTTTTGTAACACCCTATATATATATATATATATATATATATATATATATATATATATATATATATAAAGCGTCGCTGTCTTAATAACTTCAGTGTGGATACCCAACAGGGTCTGAGCCATTTTGGGGACTACAGGACTCGCTGCGAACTATCGAATTAGTTCGTTGCCCGATTGCGACTGACATCGGTGTTTCCTTTGAGATTTATTAGTTACATATTCTATGTGTATGTGTATTTTGAGCTTTCTGTTTTCATTGCATTGCGATTATAAATCCTGTTTCATTATGAGACAATCACTGGATCGATAAAATAAATAAAAATACATGAAACGGTAACAGGGCTGAGAAGAATTCACGAGATACTTCCAGCTTGATGCTGGCGGCACATGCATTACGCTTTGCCCAAGCCGTAGGTATCCCTACTATGTGGTCACCGCTGCACCACAGTAGCTTAAAACAAGGAGAAGATAACATTTTTGCAATTGTGTTCATCAGTACACGTAAGACCAGTTCTAAGGAAAATCTGTTTATTGTAGCCTCACTTGTATAAAAATATAATAAGAACAGCACATGGTCCCAGACATTACTGTTTGTATCACATTAAATACGAAACAGTCGCAACAATCGTATCACAAATCTCGTAACCGCTATATTACAGCAAGGAAACGGTTTCGGTAACATACGATTCTAATGTATTACGTTACAAAAACTATTTGTACAGATTCATTGCAGTAGATATTTGGCACTTTGGTATTATTGCTTACAAGTCTTACAATACAAATATGTACATGAATTTCAAAAAAAGCAACACAGAGGTACACTGTAAAGTCTCAGTTAAGCAGCTCACGACCAGGGCCAGAACTCTAGCCTGTGTGGGTGTCTGCTTCGCGAAAGCTTCTTAAGGTGGGAACTTATCGAGAGCGATGTCTTGCTTGTTTATTTTTCAGGTACGCTGTCTCCAAGAGTATCACTCCTCCAGAACTATTTTCTCTTGAACGTCTTCCACTTCTTTTGGCTTTACTTCTTCGTCAAATATCTTCAGGTCCTTCACGAAGTACCAGACGCCAGCATCAAATATAGTACCCACGGTCACAAAAGCTGTTGGAAATGAAAACTCTCATTAATGCATTCATACGAATGTTTTTTTTTTCTATTGAAGGCAATGAAGCAAAAATCAGGTAAGTCATGTTTACATTATGTCGACTAAAACACAAAAAACTGTCCACAATTTGGAAAAAGTTTTTCAATCGGTCTTGTCTTTTTCTACCTCTATTTAGGCCATCAACACTCCGTAATATCTTATTACATAGGTAAACAATATTTTATTATGATACTTATTAAATTATAAAAAAACTGGACTTTTTCCCGCCTTGAACCAAACATATTGTTCTACAGTCTTGATGTCAACTGAATAAGCAAATAACTAAGGAAACAACAACTGTTCACTCTTTACAGTTTACTGAAGGTTATGAGTAGTCTGAAAATTGCAAAGACATGGATATCCTAATAAAAGTCATAGCTGTGGAAGGTTAACACAATCATTGAACTTCTAGTTACGATGAACTGTGTGTAGAATGTGTAACAGTTCTATCACAGATCAGCTTATTTTAAAATTCAATGTCTGAGGCTGATACATATTTCTTGACAAGCTTCAAGAAATCTTTATATTCCTCATATTTAACTGTCGGAAGTGCTTTATAGAGTTTCTCCTTGGGAAATGTCAGTGTAGTTCAGCCTTTCTGGATGACGATACCAATGATAGAGAATTTGCAATAATGATACACTATAGCGAACAAGACGCTTGTGTTCAGTGGAGTATTTAAGGAAGCGTTACTCTCTAATGGTAACTTCTCTTTATCAGAATTCGTGATGTTAAACGAAATCGACTTTTTTAGATGGGAAGAGAATAATCTTGTGTAATATCATCCATAGTGAACTTACTGGATTTATTTTTGACGAATTTTTTCCAGTGCCTTGGAAGTACGATCTCTGAAGACCTGAGATGTCACTATGAGGTGAAAACTCGTATTGCTATAGAGAAGCAGGTATTCAATACAAAGAAGAGATTATTATGTGGCAAACCAGATAAAAGTGTGAGGAAAAATTTGGCAAATGTTTTGCCTGGAATGTGGTACTCCATCGGGTAGGAACGTGGACACATCTGAAGGAAGGATGAAGAGAACAATTGGAGATGTCGATGTGAAGGGGAATGGAGAGTATAATCTGAAAGAAAAGAGTGACTAACGAAAGAGTGTTGTAAAGGGTTGGTGAGAGGAAAGACTGTTGCATGTTATAAGAGAAGGGAAGAAGAACTGGATGGGACCTTCGTTGAGACGGGAATGCTTCCTAACAGACGCTTTGTAAGGTCTAGTTTGTGGGGCGAGACTGAAAGGACGAAGGAGATACAAGATGATGGATGACATCAAGGGAAGTGGAAATTACGCCGACCTGAAGACGGTGGGAGAAGACAGGAGAGCATGGAGGGTTACAAAATGAAAACCTACCTATGGCACAAAACTGATGATGGTGATGATAGCGATGGAAGGTATAACCGATCATGTTTCCTTCTTTTCTTTTCAACTAACCCAAAGTTACGTCCACAGGGTAAAAAGTTTTGTCCTGGGACAGGAAATGTATGACTGTGTGTACAGAATGAGCACCATGATATGATTTTCGTTTCAGGCACTGAAATTGTCAACAAATAATAGCAAATTTTCCACATTTTTGTCAAGTGTGTTATTGGTGAAATCGTGTAGACAATTTATCGCATCACTTGGCCTTTTCTTTCACAAGTATCACCGCACCGGTAGAAGTAACTGCTGCAAACTCTTTACAAGTTGCTATATTACATAAATTCAATAAAAATAAATGTTTTTGTCTACGAAGAACACTCACGTGCCAGAATCTGACTACTGTTTGTTGCAATGGCAAGGCAAGTAACGGACATCTCTGGTTCTTCCCCTAAATAGACGACGTCTGAATTGGTCTCATGGACATGTCTCATTCTCGCACCATACGATCGAACAATTTTCAGACTATGCAATGGCAGTAAAATCTCATTTTCGGCCAAAAGTCGACGTATCTAGTTATTGTATCAATGCCTTCAATTGTTACAACCATTATTCATAACGAATATAAATGTGAGGTGAGTTAAACAACACAAAGTTGAAGCCGCCATTTTTAGGAGCTTCCAACGTGAGAGTTTAGCTTCTTGAACTGACTTCAATGAACTGCTAATATTGCTACCTGTACTTACACTACTAATCTGAACCAACGTCAAAAAATGTTGGATACGTATTACTTAAATTCTTATTTTCTTCCTCATCCTTATAATAACTTGCATGTAATCATACACATAGACAGACACAGTTACGCACAGACAGACAGCCACACACGCACGCACGCGCACACACACACACACACATATATATATATACACATACAAATGTACGCACAACACATCAGCAGACGAACGACTCCAGTTACAGGAAAAAAGAACAAGTTTGCATTTTCACCTGTATGGTGCGTCGAACCACAGTGAATTTTGTGTTACAAATTTATAGATCCAATATTAGAGAAAATCTTATTTAAATTCGAGTTAAAGTTACATTCGAAGCCCTTTTAACTTGGACTGCCAGTTCTTGGGAAACTTACCAGCGGATGTGAGGTTGAGCATATAACGCAGGGATTCGCCGTTGTACAACCAGCAGTTGCCCGTTCCGGCGCATGTCTTGCCCCACACCAGACACGTGGAATCTGTAACAGTATGCGTTCATTCTGAATTTAACAGTCAAAATGTTCAGTCTGAACTGCCGTTGAGTTTAAGTTTACTTCCACGGTTTTAATTCATTCTGATTTTGTTGTCCTCATTAACTTATGTTACGTACACTAATGGACGCATTGATGAGAAGTCAGCTATTATAACTGTAACTGAAACGTAAGTACACAGTGTGTTCAATAATTCGATGCTTCACTTGTATACAGGGTGTTACAAAAAGGTACGGCCAAACTTTCAGGAAACATTCCTCACACACAAAGAAAGAAAATATGTTATGTGGACATGTGTCCGGAAACGCTTACTTTCCATGTTAGAGCTCATTTTATTACTTCTCTTCAAATCACATTAATCATGGAATGGAAACACACAGCAACAGAACGTACCAGCGTGACTTCAAACTCTTTGTTACAGGAAATGTTCAAAATGTCCTCCGTTAGCAAGGATACATGCATCCACCCTCCGTCGCGTGGAATCCCTGATGCGCTGATGCAGCCCTGGAGAATGGCGTATTGTATCACAGTCGTCCACAATACGAGCACAAAGAGTCTCTACATTTGGTACCGGGGTTGTGCAGACAAGAGCTTTCAAAGTCACCCATAAATGAAAGTCAAGAGGGTTGAGGTCAGGAGAGCGTGGCGGCCATGGAATTGGTCCGCCCCTACCAATCCATCGGTCACCGAATCTGTTGTTGAGAAGCGTACGAACACTTCGACTGAAATGTGCAGGAGCTCCATCGAGCGTGAACCACGTGTTGTGTCGTACTTGTAAAGGCACATGTTCTAGCAGCACAGGTAAAGTATCCCGTATGAAATCATGGCGTTGAATCGAGGAAGTACAGTACATACTGACGAAACTAAAATGAGCTCTAACATGAAAATTAAGCGTTTCCGGACACATGTCCACATAACACCTTTACTTTATTTGTGTGTGAGGAATGTTTCCTGAAAGTATGGCCGTACCTTTTTGTAACACCCTGTATATAACGACGAAGACAAAAATTATACTTTGTTAAGCAACTAGGTGTTGTTAAGTCACACTGACTGAGTGCTAAACATATGTAGGACGTCCGTAGCAAGAACATTTTTTAAATATCGTTATCCAAAGTAGATCTGAGATACATCATGCTGTGTCGTCTCAATGTTCGCTTTGGGTCAGTTAACAGCATGTAGCACTGTTGTGCGTACACTACATAAAATAAGTATACCAATGAGCCCAAACCTGTTTAATGGCGTATTTGTCCACTTTTCAAACACAGTACAGCAGTGATTCTACTTGGCATGGATTCTACAAGTCCTTGACAGATTTCCTGAAGTATGTGGCGCCAGATGTCTATTCACAAGTCGCTAAATTCCTCGAAATTCCGGGACGGTGGTTTGTGGGCACGCAGTTGATATGTGCTCCATTGGGTACTGATCAGGAAAATCTGCTGCGTTTTTAAAACATCAATGTGAGTTCACTATCATGCTACTCAAACCACTGCACCACGATTTTGGCCTTGTTTCGCTAAGAGTTATCATGTTGGAGGACGCCATCGCCATCAGAGCAGACTTCAACCACAAAGGGATGCTGGTGGTCCGCAGTAATGTTCACGTAATTCATTGCTGTCATGGTGTCTTTGAGTACTACCATAGAGACCCAACTCAGTGTACCCCATTTATTTATTTATTTATTTATTTATTGTTCCGTGGGACCACATTAAGGAGAAGTCTCCATGGTCATGGAACGAGTCAATACATGAAATTATAACACGATTGTAGAAATAGACGAAATGAAATATAAGAAACATATTCAGTTGTAGATTGTAGAAACGGATAAAATGAAATATAAGAAACATATTCGGGCGACAAGTCGTAAGTTTAAATAAAGAAAATCAAGAATGTAACACTGGAATTTGCTTAATTTTTTAGCTCTTCCAGGAGCTCCTCGACAGAATAAAAAGAGTGAGCCATGAGGAAACTCTTCAGTTTAGACTTAAAAGTGTTTGGGTTACTGCTAAGATTTTTGAGTTCTTGTGGTAGCTAATTGAAAATGGATGCAGCAGAATACTGCACTCCTTTCTGCACAAGAGTCAAGGAAGTGCATTCCACATGCAGATTTGATTTCTGCCTAGTGTTAACTGAGTGAAAGCTGCTAACTCTTGGGAATAAGCTAATACTGCTAACAACAAACGACATTAAAGAAAATATGTACTGTGAGGGCAATGTCAAAATTCCCAGACTATTGAATAGGGGTCGACAAGAGGTTTTCGAACTTACACCACACATAGCTCGAACACACCGTTTTTGAGCCAAAAATACCCTTTTTGAATCAGAAGAATTACCCCAAAAAATAATACCATATGACTTAAGCGTATGAAAATATGCGAAGTAGACTACTTTCCGTGTTGAAATGTCACTTTTTTCAGATACTGTTCTAATGGTAAATAAAGCGGCATTTAGTTTCTGAACAAGATCCTGAACATGGGCTTTACACAACAGCTTACTATCTATCCGAACGCCTAGGAACTTGAACTGTTCCGTCTCGCTTATAATATGCCCATTCTGTCTGATCAAAATATCAGTTCTTGTTGAATTATGAGTTAGAAACTGTAAAAACTGAGTCTTACGTGATTTATCATCTAATTATTTTCCACAAGCCACGAACTTATTTCATGAACTACATTATTTGATAATATTTCAATATTACACACAAGATCCTTCACTACCAAGCTGGCGTCATCAGCAAACAGAAATATTTTTGAATCACCTGTAATACTAGAAGGCATATCATTTATATAAATCAGAAACAGCAGTGGCCCCAGCACCGACCCTTGGGGAACGCCCCATTTAACAGTGCCCCATTGGGACTGAACATCACTACCACTCTCAATATTGCGGAGAATTACCTTCTGCTTTCTGTTCTTAAAGTAAAAGGCGAACCAATTGTAAGCTACTCCCCTTACTCCATAATGGTCCAACTTCTGCAGTAATATTTTGTGGTCAACACAGTCAAAAGCCTTCGTTAAATCAAAGAAAACACCTAACGTTCGCAACCTTTGATTTAACCCGTCCAAAACTTCACAGAGAAAAGAGACTATAGCATTTTCAGTTGTTAAGCCATTTCTACAACCAAACTGTACATGTGACAGCAAATTATGTGAATTTAAATGCTCCAGTAAACTTGTATATACAACTCTCTCGATAACTTTAGCAAACACCGATGGGATAGAAATAGGTCTATAATTGTCAACATTATCCCTGTCTCCCTTTTTATAAAGTGGCTTCACTACCTAGTACTTTAATCGGTCAGGAAACCGACCACTCCTAAAGGAAAAGTTACAGATATGGCTAAGTACTGGGCTAACATACATGGAATAATACTTCAGTATTCTGCTAGATACCCCGTCATATCCATGAGAGTTCTTGGTCTTTAGTGATTTAATTATTAACTCAATCTCCCTCTTGTCAGTATCGTGGAGGAGCATTTCAGGTAACAGTCTCGGAACACTTTTTTCTACGAGCGCTATATGATTCCCTGTTGGGACTAGGTTTCTATTTAATTCACCTGCTATATTCAGAAAGTGATTATTAAATACTGTACATATATGCGACTTGTCAGTAACACGGACATTCCCACTACGCACTGATTCTATATCCTCGACCTGTCTCTGCAGACCAGCCACTTTCTTTACGACTGACCATATGGTTTTAATTTTATCCTGAGACTTACCTATTCTATTCGCATACCACATAATTTTTGCCTTCCTAATAACTTTTTAAGCACCTTACAATACTGTTTGTAATGGGCTGCTGCATTTAGATTGTGACTGTTTCTAACGTTTTGATATAATTGCCACTTTGTTCAACAAGATATTCTTATCCCTTTAGTCAGCCACCCAGGCTGCCTGTTTGTGCCAGTGCCCTGTTTTGAACGTTCTAACGGAAAGCAACTTTCAAAGAGCACGAGAAAAGTCTTCAGGAAAGCATTATATTTATCGTTTACTGTATCAGCACTATAAACATCTTGCCACTCTTGTTCCTTGATAAGGTTTACAAAAGTCTCTACAGCAACTGGATCAGCTTTCCTAAAAAGTTAGTAACTATAGTTAACATGTGTTGCAGCACAAAAATCATTTAGACTTAAAATTTGTGCATCATGATCTGAAAGGCCATTCACCTTTTTGCTAACAGAATGCCCTTCTAGTAATGAGGAATGAACAAAAATATTGTCTATGATTGTTCTACTGTTCCCTTGCACTCCCGTTGGAAAGAATACGGTTTGCATAAGATTATATGAATTAAGGAGGTCTACCAGCATCCTTTTCCTTGCACAGTCACTTATACAATTAATATTGAAGTCACCACATATAACTAACTTTTTGTATTCCCTATAAAGTGAACGATAAACCTCCTCTAGCTTTAGCAACAATGTTGTGAAATCGGAGTCTGGGGATCTATAAATAACAACAGTAAGAAGATTAGCTCCACTAAATTTAACCACACCTGCGCAACATTCAAACACCTTTTCAGTCCAGTACTTTGAAACATCAATTGAATCAAATGGGATACCGTTTTTCATATACATGGCTACTCCCCCACACCGCAAAGAGCTCCTAGAAAAGCTGCCAGCCAACCTGTATCCTGATAAAGGAAGCCTCTGAATTATCTCCTTATTTAAGAAGTGTTCAGATATACCAATAATTTCAGAGTCAACATCTATAAGTAGTTCACTAACTTTATCTCTAATACCTTGTATATTTTGATGAAATATACTAATTCCCTCATTAATCGGATACCTAAGCTTCGTCGAAAGTGGTTTCTTTGTTAGAGAGACTTCCCTTAAGCAGGAATACCTATCAGCTGACTTCAGTCTAAAAAAGGTACAGCTCTAACACCCACAAGTACCGGAATTTTCCCATGAGTGATCCCACCACCCCCACCTATGCTGTCACCTATAAGCTTTGCCAACCTCTCGTTTCCATACCTGTTGAGGTGCAGGCCATGTCTAGCGAAACCCGTCCTGCTGATAGACTCCACCGACACCACTGAAATGTGACTCATGCCTTCTGTCATCAGCGCACCCCCAAGTCTCATGTTATTACGCCTGACTGCTGTATTAAGATGAGGCCGATCGTGACGCTGAAATAGTTCCTCGAAATGCACATTTGTGTTGCCAGTCTGAGTGGCTATCTTTTCCAGGTCACCATCTATGCCATACTTCCCATCCCTGTCAATACTATTTCCAGCCCCACCTACAATCACTACGTGATCCTCTTTAGTAAAATCCCTACATAACCCCCCTATGTTAACAGTCACCTGAGCCAATCCTGCATCGCAATTGCAGCGGCACCACCGTTAAAGATAGGAAAGTTAGATTCGGTGCAATATTTCTGAGTGCCCAAGTTACAGCCACGCGCGGGTCTGTTGACAGTAAGTTACGGTGGCCAGCGGTTTCGAAGTATAAGAGAGGCCACAGGGCCGTAGAACCACTGAAAAGAGGAAACGCAGCAGTTTGCATGGCGCAAGTTACAGTCAGAAGGGGCCCTCTGGCGCAACCTAGGTGTTATGACTATGTGACTCGGAGTGGCGCGTTAGCAAAACAGAGGCACACAGCCGCGTATAAATAGGTGCCGGTTTTCTAACGAAGAGGATTCAAGTGTAGCAGCTGCCTTGGACGGCGGAGCGTGTCGGACAACCGGCTACACGCAGCAGCAGATGGGGCGCCAGCGTTCCAGTTCATGGTGGGTCACTGGTTCGACCCTCTGCTCTCACCACCCTGCTTCTGTGGCGCGGTACACTTTTCAAGCATCCATACGCCTGGATGAAGGCATGTAAGGAGTCAGCCATCGACCTGGTGTAACAAGAAATGCGATTCATTCGACAGGCGATACGTTTTATTGATCCAAGGCGAAAACTCACTGATGCAGTGCCCACTGCAATCGTAAATGACGATGTCACTGGATCAACACAAGAACACATAGGTGTCGTGTGATGTGGAGCTCCATCTTCAACAATGGCCTTCGAAGGGTGTGCTCCGAAACACTTGTGCCTGTACCAGCATTGTACTCTGTCATCAGACCTGCCACAGATCACTGTCTAAATGTTCAATTGTGTGCAAATTCCTGAGGGACCAAATTGCTTAGATCACCGGTCCTAGCTTCGCCTCGTCAGTGGTTCTCTTTTTAAGCCGCAGCACAACAAGGATGTGCCCTTTGTCAAAACTGCTTATAACAGTTGATTTCCGCATTTGCCGCCCCTATCTTCGCTGTAATGACTTCCCATTCATTTTCTCCCACTAACGTTGTTTCCTTGCTGTGTCAAGCGTGGGAAACGCCACCAGGCGGCATTCAGCCTCGCGGTGGGCAGTGGTCATGGTGTTTTGGCCCATCAGTGTAAAGTGGAGCTCTGCACATGGTCCTCAAGATCGACAATCACCATCGCGCTGGACTTCTTTCGCTGGTGCTACATAAAAACTGAAGTGTGTTCTGCCTCTATGGACCCAGAAGAGAAATAAATTGCATGAACTATTGCAGCAGTCACACGTATGAAGAACATGCCACGCATTTTCCATCAAACACGGGGTGCCCTGTTACATCGGTACCGCCTTTGTGCTGAAGTAATTTTGCTCATTTTGAACAGTTACTGAAACACTGATCACAAGAATATAGTCTTCTGCGACCCATCATGTACTCGGGACAGTGGCTGATCAGATAGTATATAGAACAAAAACCAAACAACAGCCGCATTTCAATGTTTTTATTTATTCTTCTTTAATCTACCGGTTTCAGCAATACACTGGTGCCTGCGGATGGCATCAGTGAAGTGCCGAAGCTGGAAGCTTAAAGAAAAGTGAACTATAACTGTTTGACATATGTCTGCTGTCTGTTGTTAGTTCTATATACAAGAATACAGGTCTGAAACAAATTATGTTGTTTTATTCTCCATCAGATCCAATACTCCTCGTTCAATACGTATTTCCAACACCCAGTTGCTTATCGAAATATATTTAACGTCCTCTCTCTCATCACATCTGCCACTTTGGCTACACAGTTTTTGAACACTCGTTACAAACAATGAATTTTCGTTCTGCAGTGGAGTGCAGCTGATCTGAAACTTATTGGCAGATTAAAACTATGTGCCAGATAGGGACTCGAACCTGGGACCATCGCCTTTTGTGTCGAAGTGCTCTGTCGACAGGGCATTCAGAGCACGACCCACGACCCTCGTTCACATCTTCAGTCCCTCCATTACTTCATCTTTTACAATACAAACTTCACAGAAGTTCTCCTGCATACTTTGCGGGTCTAGGAATCCTGAAATAAACGTGATTAACGGTAGAAGGTTTAAACCCATATCCGGAACACATTTCTAATCTGCCAGCAAGTTTCTCCCTGTATGCAGTCGAAGAGGGAACAGCGAGTTTTTCTGTCACCTGTTGAAGTTTCTTACTTACACTGCTTCTGATAGAGGTTCAGAAGCGGCTTTTTTTAATGACACAACTGTTAGTGAGTACAGTTGTAGTAGTTATATACCTCATTTAGTGAGTTCTAAGAAGAGGAAGCAAATAGAACGGGGACTGTAATAGGAATTAAAGAAAACTATTGTAACTTGTGAAGTGAGTGTCTAAAGGGTTTATTATTTGCTGAAAGGAATCTTTCAGAATCCTTTGTTTTTCCGCATTTTTTTTAAATTGAGGGTGTTTTTCAAGCTCGTTATATACAGAAAATTGACTGTTCAGTATCAGTTAACATTTTTTTTTTAAATGTGAACTGTCTCACAAGTCTGTTCTTGTCAAATAATTTATTTTTTTAGGAAAATAATTTATGATCAGAATGTATAACAGAAAGTTTCAGTCGAGAATGGAGAAAGCTGCTGATTTACAAATTTATAACCGAAAATACCAGGGACTTGTCAGAGGTGTAAATGAGAACAACCCCTACTGAAGGACACGATGGTAGGGAATCCACTAGCATTTTCTTGAGTAAACGACAGTGTTAAATGACAGCAGCGAGACTAGATCACATTATTTAAATCATACTGAGTAGCCTGATCAGATGATCAACCATTTCCTGATATAGGTATCAAGTCAATAGTCGTGTCAGTATACATCGCGTTCCTGGACACGGCAGGGTCGGTGGTGACCTAATACGGTGTACACTGAGGTGACAAAAGTCATGTGATACCTCCTAATATCGTGTCGGACCTCCTTCTGGCCGCCTTTGGGCAACAGCTCGACGTAGCATGGACCCAACAACTCGTTGGAAATCCCCCGCAGAAACAATGAGCCACCCTTCCTCCATAGCCGTCCTTAATGGCGAAAGCGTTGCCGGTGCACGATTTTATGAACGAACTAACCTTGTAATTGTGTCCCATAAATGTTCGATGACTTCCCAAATCATTCGCTCCATTTGTCCAGAATGATTTTCAAATCAATCGCGAATAACTGCGTCCTCAGCTCGTGGTCTAATGGTTAGCGTTGCTGCCTCTGGATCACGGGGTCTCGGGTTCCATTTCCGGCTGGGTCGGGGATTTTCTCCGCCCAGAGCCTTGGTATTTGTGTTGTCCTCATCATTTCATCATCTTTCCGGAAAGTGGAGAGACGGGACAGTGAAAAGATTGGGAATTTGCGCGGGCGCTGACAGCCCCGAATTTGAGCGTCCCATAAACCAAATATCATCATTACCAGCGAATAATTGTGGCCCAATGACATGGCGCATTGGCATACACAATAATTCCATTGTTGTTTGGGAACATGAAGTCCATGAATGGCTGTAAATGGTCTCCAAGTAGCCGAACGTAACTGGGACACAGTCCATCCTATGTGAGCACAGCGTACACCGTTGTGGAGCCACCACCGGCTTGCGGCATGCCTTGTTGACAACATGTGTCCGTGGCTTTGTGGGGTCTGCACCATAATATAACCCTACCGTCAGCTCTTACCAACGGAAATCGGGGCACAACTGACCAGTCCATGATTTTCCAGTCGTCTAACGTCCAACCCAAATGGTCACTAGCCCAGGAGAGGCGCTGCAGGCGACGCAGTGCTCTGAACAAAGGTACTCGCTTCGGTCGTTCGCTGCCATTGCAAATTAACGCCAGATTCCGCCTCATTGTCCTGACGGATAAGTTCGTTGTACGTTCCACATTGATTTCTGCGATTATTTCACGCAGTGTTGCTTGTCTGTTGGCACTGACAATTCTATGCAAACACCGCTGGTATCGATCGTAAAGTGAAGGCCGTCGGTCACTGCATTGTCCTTGGTGAGAGGTAATGCCTGAAATTTGGTGTTCTTGGCACGTTCTTGACATTGTAGATCTCCGAATATTGAATTCCCTAAATTTTCGAAATGGAATATCCCATACGCCTAGCTCTAACTACCATTCCGTGTTCAAAGCCTGTATATTCCCGTCGCGCTGCTATAATCACGTCGGATACCATTTCACATTGATCACCCGAGTAGAAATGACTGTTCTCTCAACACACTGCACTTTTATATCGTGTGTACGTGGTATTAACGCCATCTGTACGTGTGCTATCCCATTACTCTTGTTATCTCAGTGCAAGAAACTTACTCGCTGAATTCACTGGAATCAGTAGTTGCTGCAAAACATACTTTGAAAACTGTCGACAAATTTCAGTATTAATATTTACCATTGGCATTCTTTCGTTCGAATGTCTCCTTCACCATACCCCTCCCTGTCACGTGCGCAGATTATCGTTATAGTTGTTTAAGGAGCACGACGGTAAAGTACTGTTGGAGTCGTGACCCCTAATGCTACCATATATCAGCTCAATTGAGCACATCTACGATGTCATTAGGCGCCAATTAGCAGCTCAAAGAGGGCCATATTGTTGTCTCTAAAGCAATCGTGTTACATGTGGTTAACATTATGTTGTCTGCTATCGGTCACTTACCATTTGCTTGTGAGACCCACGCCGTGCTGAACTTTAAGTATGTATTACAGACTATCATGCAAGTAGCTGCGTTCTCATGATGTTTTTGTAGACCTGTGTATTTGTTTTGTGGATGGTTTCAATCATCTGGTATTTTATGCTGCAGCTCTGCTAACTTTATGAACTTCTTTTAGTGGTGTATTTTGTTTTATTTCTCGTGGCTTGGTCTGTTATTTTAGTATAGGTTAATATTATTAGCAGACACGAAAACATTATAATATTTGTGCATCTTTATGTTTTAGCGGGGCGATGACTGCTCCATTAAATTTCGGGTGTGCAGCCGTATAAATTCTATTTCTTCTTCTGACATTTCGGCGCCTATCGTTCAGCCATCTTTAGAGTAAACCGAAATGTTCAATCGCCTTAAGAGTGAGCAGAATGACGGATCACTCTGAAGATGACAGAATGATACACAGTCGAAATAGTCGAAATACCAGAAGAAGAAATGGAATATATGCCGCTGCGCGCCCGAAATGTAATGGAGCATTATAATATTTGAGCAGTTATGACTAGAATAACTGAAACAAGTTTGAACGTCTTGCTTAGGCAATGGTCAACAGCGTGGACAAATTTTACAAAATGCGTAACACTGTGCTGTCTGTAATATTGTTATTTCATTTTGCTATCGGTTTCGTTTCTGAACCACCATAAACGGCAGCTGCACAACATACATAAGTGAACAATCTGACAATGCCAAACGAGATAAGAAACACAGAAAAAGTGTAAAATCCATCAAAATACTTTCGAAAATCATCGCAAAGGTATCACGCCTCATAAATGTTTTAAATATAAGTTATCTCAGAAAACCACAACTACCAAGATAACAAAATAAAAAATTGTAACAAGATAAAAATGTTAGGGCACACTGACATGAGGACAACATGTGATGTACAGCAACACAGGTGCATGAACTCGGAGGTCGAAGGTGAAAGGCTTGACCATATCCAAAGAAGTTGCCATTTTGTAATTATGTGATAATCAAATTCAAAACTGAAGTATTAACAGTTCTATACTTGATTAACAGTATGTAAAAAGGCCAGTAAAATAAAATATAAAGCAACAAACAAGCAAGATTTATGAAGTATTTCATATGCTTACATTTATCAGTCTTCTTTGTTACTTTATGTTTTTTAATCAGTGTTTTTAATTAATGTCAGTATAGTGTGGTGTTACTTGTTTTGTAAATAAAACCGCCTTTTCTTGCTGCAACTTAATTTATTTTTCCTAGACGCGTCTCGCCTTTTTCTTGCTCTAAGGCATCTTCAGTGTAATCAATAACAATACAGTTTTCTTGTTTTTAGATTATCAAATAATTCAGGTCGCATTTTTTATGCAATTAAGTAATTACTTACAGTTTGCTGTGATCTGGTTTCCTCTCATCTGGTCTGGAGATCGCGCCACCACTTTATTTTCGATACATGAACACAATTTTGTATTCCGAACTTTTTCACAGTGTTCACCATGTTCCTCCTTCTTTTTTGTATACTATTAGTCTTTTGCCACTACATACAGCTAATTGTTCGAGCACTGTGCTTCTAACAACGTAACTATTGTAACTCCATTATCAACGTTGTTAAAAGCACCGTGTTCGAACAAATAACCATATCTGGTGGTAAAAGAATAATTCTGTGCCACAAAAAAGAAGGAGGAACATGGTGAACAAAGTGAAAAAGTTCGGAATACAAAACTGTGCTTATGTTTCGAAAATAAAGTGGTAGTGCGACCTCCAGACCAAATGAGAGGAAAATGTAGATGACGGCAAACTATAGGTAATTACTTAATTACACAAAAAACGCGACGTGAACTATTTAATTACATAAAAATTACAGAACTGTATCGTTATAGATTCCAGTGGAGATGCCATAGAGCAAGAAAAAGGCGAAACGAATCTGGGAAAAATAAATTAAGTTGCAGCAAGTAAAAGCGGTTTTATTTACAAAACAATTATTTCTGTGTTTGCTGCGGAGGATAGCCGCGCAAACAAACTTGTTAAGTGTACAATTATTAATACTTCAATTCTGAATTTGATTATCACGTAATTATTTAATGGCAGCTTCTTTGGATTCGGACAAGATTTCATCTTTGACCTCGAAGTTCTTGGACTTGTATTGCTGAACATCACTTGCTGTCCTCGTCTCAATGTGCCATAATATTTTTATCTTGTTATAATTTTCATTTTGTTTTATGGGCAATTATGGTTTCCTGTGATAACTTATTTTATAGCATGTATGACATGAGAGTATTTTGATCGATTTTACACTTCTTCTGTTTTTCTTATTTCGTTTGGCATTGCCACATTGTCCACTTTTGTATGTTGTACAGCTGCAGTTTATAATGGTTCAGAACTGAAGCCGGTAGCAAAATAAAATAAAATTATTACTAACACTACAGCGTTATGCGTTTTGTAAAATAAAAGAAAGTTGTTTATAATTCATCCACTGGACAATTTCAAAGTCTTGTGACTTAAAACCGGCAGTTAGCGAGTTATCACACGTGTGCCACTTACCTAGGAGGTAGCCGAAGAATATGGGCGCTGGTACGAATGCTAGAAGACTCATCAGAGTGAGACCGAACCCCATGGCAACTGGTTTGTCCTTCTCGTCCACGCATCTGAAAGAAGTCATGTTGTCAGACAGATATAAAAGTTCCGTTAGACTGTTATTGTGATTTTGGAAGGAATACTAGTACATCACATAACTACTGTAGCTAATGAAGTTATAGCTTGTACTGATGAAATGAGAAATAATTAGTATTCTCGAGCTCGTCCATTATATCATTTCCAATGTTGAATCGGAAAAGAATGGAAGCTGTGTCTTCTCGCACAACTGGTTCTGTAAAAATTATGTTTTCTGAAAGTTTTATCAGAAAAAAGTTGATGTTTTGTGTACGTAATTAATATTTTATTCGAGTTTTCGAGACAATACTTGCTCGGGTCCAGTATTCTTGAGGCAGTTTCAACAAGGAAGAATACGTAACTTAGGGAAAACGAAATATGATCTATGTGTAATGTATTCTGATATAGTCAGATGACTGCAAAATGAAAAAACATTTTTTCCAAAAAACAGTACTTCAGATTATGCGTTGCACATGGGTCGCTATTATCTGCGTAGCGAAACCGAATTATTTGGTTGAATTTGTTTCCTGATAAACTGGATGAGAGTTACTGTACTGTAGTGCCATCTGAGAAAACTTTCTTATCTGTTCCATTAGTATTGCAAAGGACGCAGCCATTATGATAGGTGTTGTTCAAATAGTCAACTGATTTGGAACTCTCTTCTTTCCTCTATTGACTTGTCCCAGTAATGGTCAGGCTCATAGACGTACGTCTAATCTCTCGATTTTGTAAGCAATTACCGTATGTGAGCGTCACAACACTTTCGAAGTGAAATAACGCTTGTTCGTATTACTATTTCGTTTTATTGTACGAAATTTCTTAAACGTAAGTCGTCACAGAATTTTTTGTGGTGTCGCTACAGTTACTTGAAAACAGATGCTGCAGGTTAGTGAATAGTAATTTCTCTTTTTTAATATTTCAGAGCTCATTTGACAATACTTTCAGTCATTACGGAGTCAAGGCCAGACACCCATCTCTTTGGCTCGCAGAATATAGACTCAATGTCAACCATATGTCTGTTATTGGCTCGTAGCCAGCCCTGGAGATGACTCACGTGTCCATATGCGCCTGAGTGCAGCTCATGATGCTTGTGGCTGAGAAATGAATGGTGCGAAGCGGGTAACATGGATGAAATCTATGCAAGCAACCTGGTTTAAGATAAATCGACCAAATACTTGCACGCTGCTGGTATCAATGTTTACGACGTTGGAAACTAATCGACAGTCTAAAGTACCGGTATATAGCAAATTAAAATTTCTTTCTCGATTCCCTTGTACATAAGCAAATTACGTAATACAATATTTATTGATATAAAGTCGCTGCACTGTATTTTATTTAAATAAGATGTACAACACTGACTTCTTTCCACATCCCAGTGATTCCTCTCAGCGGGATTCTAGGATCAAAAGAACTTGTTTAATGCGTTATGTACTGATTTTATTCTAACAAGGGAACCTCCCCATCGCAACCCCCTCAGATTTAGTTATAAGTTGGCACAGTGGATAGGCCTTGAAAAACTGAACACAGATCAATCGAGAAAACAGGAAGAAGGTGTGTGGAACTATTAAAAAAATGAAGCAAAACACACAAACTGAGTAGTCCATGCGTAAGACAGGCAACATCAAGGAGTATGTGGGATCAGGAGCGCCGGGGTTAGCGTGAGCAGCTACGGACCGAGAGGTCCTTGGTTCAAGTCTTCCCTCGAGTGAAAAGTTTAATTTTTTATTTTCAGACAATTATTGTCTTCCGTCTGTCCGTCCGATGCGAGGTAACTGCGCCGCAGTATGGGGACGCTACACCTAAACGGAAAAATTTGAAAACGTTAAAAACATATGTTTTTACAGAGCACAGGAAAAACTGTGCTACTGTGAAACTGTTGCATTCATTTGTTGCAGTTTATGTGACAAACTCTTATGTTTTCATCACTTTTTTGAGAGTGATTATGACATCCACAAGAAAACCTAAATCGGGCAAGGTAGAAGAATCTTTTTACCCATTCGCCAAGTGTACAAGTTAGGTGGGTCGACAACATATTCCTGTCATGTGACGCACATGCCGTCACCAGTGTCGTACATAATATATCAGACGTGTTTTCCTGTGCAGGAATCGGTCGACCTATGACCTTGCGATCAAATGTTTTCGGTTCCCATTGGAGAGGCACGTCCTTTCGTCTACTAATCGCACGGTTTTGCGGTGCGGTCGCAAAACACAGACGCTAAACTTATTATAGTGTACAGAGATGTCAATGAATGAACGGACAGATCATAACTTTACGAAAATAAAGAATGTAAACTTTTCACTCGAGGGAAGACTTGAACCAAAGACCTCTCGTTCCGCAGCTGTTCACGCTAACCACGGGACCACGGCGCTCCTGCGCTCACAGTATCCTTGATGTTGCACATCTTGCGCATGGACTACTCAATTGTATATTTTGCTAGTTCTTTTCATAGCTCCACACAACTTCTTCCTGTTTTCTCGATTGATCCGTGTTCAGTTTTTCAAGGCCTATCCACTGTGCCAACTTATAACTAAATCTGAGGGGGGTCCGATGGGGAGGTTCCCTTGTAAGTGTAGCAGGCTGATGATAAAGACAGCAAGCCGTACGTTCCGTGATCTCATTTCCTTGTAAGAGGACACCACATCATGTTCATCCTGTCTATACTGCCTGTACACGTGCGAAGATTTAATACACGCGTAAATGTGACTAAGTCATGCAGGAGGCATGCGACGATTTTTATAATAATCAGTGGTTCTGTATTGAGGCTGACAGGGTACATCAGGCAACGAAATGATTTTATTGCTCATATGACGCGTTTCGGAATTTATGCAGGGTGGTCAGAAAATATCTGAAACGCTGTAGCGATGTTGCAGGGCAGGTGGAACTGAGACATAAATGTTAAGAAAAAAATTTTATATGTTGTGCCGTTTCCGTGGTATTTACCATTGAAATTAGTCAACCGGGACATAGCGCGCTCACATTCAGTTGGTGAAGCCCGGCGAGTGCTTTGTTTGGCTACCTAAAACTGGAATTTGCGAGAGCGACGACTTGATTGGCTAACTTCAGTGCTAAATAACTCGAAAACGGCGCAAGGCCTGGAATTTTTTTCTTAACATCTATGTCCCAGTACAGCCTCCAACATCCTTACAAGCGTTTCAGACATTTTCTGATACCCTGTATACCATCAAATATCTAAAAAATATCAGATAAAAACTATTTTATAAAATCATCTAGCACAAACTGTGCTACACCTACCCAGGAACCATTGCCGCACATAGATACGACGTCTCAAGCTGTATGTGAAACGAACATTCGCAGAATATAGACACATTTCTACAGAGGGCGGACCAGTACAAAATGTACAGTGGCACTAAGGCGCATTAACTAATGTACATTTATTATTTCGTGTGCCTGATGGCTGTGAAGCGACTTCACAGTGATAAAAGGTTACTCAAAATATTTGTCTAAATTCGGGAGTATTATGTAATGCTACACATCGTCAAAAGCTACAATTACAACTGTGCGGTATGTCAAACGACATAAAATGAAATATAAAATAGCAGTGCAAATATCTGTCACAAATTTAAATACAGGCAGTAAGGGAATTGGTATACAATATTTTCGTTAAAACTGGGATAGTCCACATGTCAGACACAAATCCGGCACCAGAAAGTACCCAATATGTGTTGTTTAGTTTACAAAATAGAAGAAAATTTTCTGCTAGTGGCACAACAAGTTTTTTATGAAACATAAGAAATATTTTAGTACAACCAAAATTAGTCGTGGGGGATCAAGTGTCATGTCCATATAAAACCAATAAATATTACTTGATTCCACCCACCGTGAAACGTTAAAATCGGAGAGTCTTCTGAGGCTTAACAAAAACTGTTAACTAAAACCGTAAAATACATAGCGTAAGCGTACACCCCAAACCATAAAACATAAAACACAGATAGTAGAAATTGGAGGGGGATGAAGAGAAGGGCAGAAGAGGTGCGCTACCCAAAAATTAAACGGAAACAGGAGCTTTCAATGATGATGAGCTACAGTCATGCTATTTTTTAATTTTTTATTTCTTTTTTATTTTGTTTTATTGTATTTTGAAATATTTTAACAGCTATGGGGTGTTAACGGTCCAAGAACTTTTACCATTGTACTTGATAATGGCATAAAAGCCATCTAGGTAGTACAGAATATAAATACATTAGGCAGACTGGGTGTGATTTTTAACCATATTCAGAGAACTCTGTAATAAAAACACTACAGCTATGGGTTGTCACTTCAGTAATAAGAGCATCGTTTCGACATGACTGAAAAATCTCTAACGAAGTTACCCACCGAGACAGAAGCTTTAGACTTTGACATTTTGGAAGAAACTGAAATTTATAATTATTTTAATACTAACTAACATGGAATCTCGAATGAACAGAACTGCTCGCAGGGAATTTGGTTTTTCCATATTTTCCCGGATTTGTTTTGGGCGTGGCTGTGTGGTGCCAATGTTTGGTTCCAATTAAGCTCCTGTTTCCGATTAATATTTATATAGTTCATCTCCCTTGTCGCCCTTAACCCTCTAATTTCTACTGTCTGTGTTTTTTTATTAACTGTTTAGGATCTCCGATTACACTGTGTATTTTATACTTATAGTTTTCAACTTTTGTAGCGTGTCATAAGACGTAACGATTTTAAAGTTTGACGGTGCATGGCACAAAACAACGTTTCTTAGCTTTACGTGGATATAATGTACAATTTTTCTTTATACTAAAAAAATACTTCCTATGTTTTATAAACTATTGGTTTCCTCCTGAGAGAGGTCTGACGTACAAACAGAGAAGGAGAGTGTGTGATCTAGGTTATGCCGCGCGGGGTTAGCCGAGCGGTCTAGGGCGCTGCAGTCATGGACTGTGCGGCTGGTCCCGGCGGAGGTTCGAGTCCTCCCTCGGGAAAAGGTGTGTGTTTGTCCTTAGGATAATTTAGGTTAAGTAGTGTGTAAGCTTAGGGACTGATGACCTTAGCAGTTAAGTCCCATAAGATTTCACATACATTTCTTGATCTAGGTTATACCTCAGTCGTATTATTCGCTGCACTCGGCGTAGTCAGATATACACTATCTGATCAAAAGCATACGGACACAGCTACGTAATGCGGAAATGAGCACCAGATGTCACGAGAGGCTAGCCTGCCAGGATAAAAGGAGGCGAGCAGTATTGGGCACCAAGCAGAGAAGAAGTAACAAGAGAATAGGAGGGTCACGATAGCTCAGCGACTTCGAACATGGACTAGTCATTGGATGTCACCTAACAAATCCATAAGGGACACTTCAACACTTATAAAGCCGCCCAAGCCGGCTGTCGGTGGTGTGGTTGTGAAGTGGAAAAGCGAAGGAACAACCATAACTAAACCGAGACCCCGTAGACATCATGTACTGGTGGACACGGACCGTGGACCAGAACAGAAGGCGGCTGTAAAAAATTGCAATAAATCGGCAAAACGAATCCCTCGGAAGTTCCAAAGTTCTGCCAGCAGTCCAGTTAGCACAATGGCTATGCATCAGGAAACCAAAAAGAATGGGATACAGTGATCGAGCAGCTCCTTGTAAGCCACACATTCTTGTAGTCAGTGGTAAGCGACTCTTGAGGTGGTGCAAAGAGCGATGCCGCTGGACAGCGGATGACGGCAATCGAGAGACTTTTGAGATGAATCACGCTGTACCCTGTAGCAGTCTGAAGGAAGGGACTGGGTTTGGCGGATTCCTACAAAACGTTACCGGCTGTCACGTGTAACGCCTACAGCGAAGTACCGGCGCTTGTTCGGCCCATTCCTGAGTACTGTTCTTGAGGAGGGGATTCTTACCAGGTAGGACTGACATAAGAGATACAGCAGATCCAACAAAGAGTGGCGTATATCGTCTGAAATCGTTTTGTCGGTGGAGGAGCGTTAACGGATGCTCAACATTATCAGACGTTACAAGAGAGGCGTTGTGCATCACGGGGATGTCTACTACAGAAATTTGAAGAGAGCACTTTTCGAGAAAAGTCGGACAAAATTTTACTTTGTCCCACATACATCTCTGGTAATGAGCACGGAGAGAAAATTCGAGAAATTAGAGCCAATATAGAGGCCTACCGACAGTCATTCTTCCCACTCGCCATTCGCGAGTGGTCCAGGGTAGGAGGGATCAATTAGTAGTACCAGAAGTACCCCTCGTCACACACCATTAGGTGGCTTGCGGAGTACTGATACAGATGAGTAGATGCACAGAGGAAGTGGTGTTACAGTATGGGGCAGGAGGGGGTAGTCCCCTTACTGCCCTTAAGAAAAGGTTAAATGCAGGAGGATATCAACACGTTTTACAACATCGCAGATTGCGTACTGTTGAGGAACAGTTAAGAAACTATGCCTGTATCAGCATTGCATTGTACTCTGCTCTAAAGCAGCTGTGAGGTAATGATTTGTGGATAACAACAGAACTGAAATGAATTGGCGTGAATCCAATAGAAGAGCTTTGAGATGAGTGAGAACGTCGACTTCGCTCCAGACCCCAGCGATAAACGTCATTACCTACTCTGGATTCGGCTCCCGAGGATGAATGGGCTGCCATGCCTCCAGAGACATTCAGCTACCTCACTGTAACTGTCCTCAGCCGAGTCTAAGCCATCATAATGTTCACTAGCAGGTGTCCACATACATTTGATGAGACTGTGGGTACATGGAGTTGTAACAAGGTGCCATCAAGGGATCAGGACCGAATATTAAACTTCCGAGGTCACTCAGTCTCCAGCAGATATATCAGAGCAGCGATCATTGTCAAGAGGAAGAATGAGCCATGATGTGCGTCTGCAGATCAAACCGTCAACTACATCATCTCTCTTCTTGATTGGCACCAACAAAATGAAGCGTACTTCGTGAAGACACTTGCGGTCTCAACAACATTTCTCAGGCGGTACAGACAGGAAATGCAGAAATCATTATTAATAAAGAGAGGCGATGTCTCCTCTTGCCATCACGCCGGATCTCGTGCAATCTGAAGAGTGCTTTGAGGATGTCGCTGTGGAATTTGCAGTAAGAAAATAGGTTGACTCACCTGACAGAGACGAGGAAGTTGGAAGCCCGGCCGGTGGAGCCGACGAACTTGAGCAAGCAGACAATGGCCAGGAAGGTGATGAAGGGCCGCATGCAGTCGACGGGGCACGCCCCCGCCAGCACCTCCCCGCCGCCCTCGCTGGCCCAAGAGCCGTTCACGTTTGCCCGTGGCACGCACGAGCACTCGGTGTACACCTGCAACAACAGCCAGAGAAATCACGACATTAATCTCTCGACTGTAATTAACGGCACTGATGTCTACGCAGTGAATCAAAAATGTTTCATCATTGCTTCTATGTGCTTATAGTACTATGGCGTGGGGTAGATTGCGGTTAGGATATGCCTTTGGTTGTGATTAAAATGGAGGGTAGGAGAGCTCAAGACACATTTACTCCTTGTGCAACATGCCGCGCGGGATTAGCCGAGCGGTCTTTTATTCTTTGGCCATCGTGGACGCTTCTGCTGGTTTTCGGTATCTGCGGGGAGGAAGCCTTGTCCAGCCCCTCGAGATGATGGGTCCGGCTATTTGCAGTCCTTCCACATGGGTTGTGGTCGGAGTCTAGTAGACTGACTTACGGGCTTGTGACTTTCCATGACGGCCAGCGCTATTCAGCACCTCCTGGAAAGAAACTTGTGAGAAGCACTGGTAGTGAGCAACGTCATCTGCAGATGTTCTGTTTACAGAAGAAGGAAATGGCCAACGAAGGTGCCTGCAGTCTGCCCTGTGGGCTGACTGGCTGAAAGTTGTAGATGTTAAAACAATTTCGTGGATTGGCTTTTGATCTCAAAATGGAAAGTTGGCTGACGGCTTCTGGGCAGGAGGAGCAAGTCGTGGGATTGTTGAGTGTAACTACTTGCTGACCATCGCTACGTGATATTGATTTATTTTGAGTGCGCTGGCCGCATTTGCTATGAAGAAAGATTTGCGTTTTTCTCACTGGATCCGTTTCTTCGGTAAGAGGCAGTCAGTGAATCTCATTAGGAAGGGTGAACGTCCCGTGAGAGCTGGGCAGTTTTCGCGGAGTTGAGGCTGTGGCCCGCTTCATGCTTATTTTCGGCAGAGTTGGCGCCTCGCCTAACCCTGAACAGAAGGCGCCGCGTCACCGTTGCCATCTTCAGAGAATTGTTCCGCGTGACAGTTTTGCCGATTTTGTTTGGACATCAAAGGACGAGACACTGAGACGTCACGTCACCAGTGTAGAAATGTCCTTTGCTTTCGCTCCAAATTTGGTGTACCCAAGCGACTTCAGTTCCCTCACCATTGCGCTTGGTGTGAGGAAGATGGCCATTCGATTGGACACTGCTCCATACCTGTATCAATCTTATATTTGTTAAAGTAAGTATGTATGGCAAGAGTGGGAAGTTTCTACAGCATTCCCTCGGTTTTTTCATGAAATAAGTGATATTCTTGTCCTCCTCATTAATGTAAGCATCGAATCGTCCCCTCCATATATAGATTCTTTTTAAAGTAGAGACTTGTGGAGGAAGATCTATCTTTCGTGATAACTTGATCGCCGCCTCCCTCGATGGTCATTCGGCTCCTGGCTGCTGTTTGGTGCCGATGGGCGCACAGTTTGCTGATCTTGGAGAAATGTAATTGTTGTAACTGCTGTAGCGTGATCTCTATTCTGAGCAGCTCGCTACTTGTTTACTTTGATATGCAACTTGTACTGCTTAATTTGGTTATAGTTTGTGGAGTGTTGTATTGTTGATTTTATTTTGCCAATTGGACAGATAAACAAGTCCTGTTGCGCTTTCTCTAAACAATCTTCCATACTTTTTGACACCTCCGTACAGTGTAAGTGTCATTTTATAATCTGATTTCAGTTTTAGAGAACTACGTTCTCCAGTAGTTTTTATTGTGATTTTTGTCAGTCATTAGAGCAAATAAATCTGACTTAGATTTCAAGATCCCTTAGACTGTCCTACAACTTTTTCATGGTTAAGCTCTCCTCCGTCCGAACAGATCTCGTAAGGCCCAAGGGTACCAATCGATCGCCGTGTCGTCCTCAAACGGTAACGTCACTAGATGCGGGGATGGAGGGACATGTGGTCAGCACACTGCTCTCCTGGTCATTGTCAGTTTTCGTGACTGAAGCCGCTATTTTTCATTCACGTAGCTCCTCAGTTGGCCCCACAAGGGCCGCATGCACCCTTCTTGTCTACAGACCCGGATGGTCACACATCCAAATGTTAGCCAAACCCGACAGCGCTTAACTTCAGTCTTCAGTCCACCACTGCGGCAAGGCCGTTAACTTTCCACGGTTAGGCAACCCACTAACAATAAATATAACCTGGTGAAAACCTCAGCTCGTTGTTCTCACTGTGACGGCGTTTTCGTAGCGCTTAATGGCCAAATGAACAATCAGTTATATTAAGAATTTGGAGAAAAGAACTAGCATTGCAGTCGTTCGTCTTTTTGTATGACCAAATATTTCCTTTATAACGACCATTGAACTTACACTCCTCGATTCTAATGCAGAACTGGGATGCTACTATCAATATAAATAAGTTACTATATTATGAAGTGATACATGAGAAACGAGATTGGCCACATTACTGACCAATTACTTGTCAGAGCAAAGGACTATTAGTGTACGACTGCTTTTCGTCCTTGACTGTGCTCTTGCGCCACAACAAAATCCATACTGTTTGATAGCTTCGGCCGCAGTGGATCAGCAGTTTGCTATGGACATATTATAGCCCTTCATTGAACGGTACTACCTCTAGTACAGCCTGGCGTAAAACCATATCCGTAAACGTACTGGCCATTGAAAGAAATGAATGTCGAGATTTGTGGACTCAAATGGGTCCAATGCTGAAAGTACCACAGCCTAATGAACATATTGGTAAGAAAAAGTTGCAGCATAAACTTATTTTACTGCTTTTCAGAGGAGAACAAGACAAAATTTATAGTAAATTCCTCGTCCACTGCCATTTTGAACTTGACATAGCTTATGGACAGTGTTCAGGTCCAGAAACGGTCACAAACTAACGCGGCAAATAATTATTTAGTAATGCAAGCAATTGTTTATTTTTTCCAGAGTTTACGTTTACAGCTAAGAGTTCCTAAACGAACAAATCAGGATTTACACACAAGCGAAAACCTTACCTTCAACTTAAATAAGTCACTGCACCGATTTGATTGTCAATTACGTTATAGTGATTCATTTACTCATTACACATTAGTAGAGTAGCTCATTTCAATATAAGACCCATTCCACTGTCCTGAGTAAACTTACTAACGATATTTTCAAAAATTGCTGCAGCTCTTTTTAAGGCTCGGGTCACACTGACACGATATCATACGCAGCCCGATACTTGGCAGAAGAAGTCCGTGATACGATGCGTATCCATGCGACGCTTGTGTTCCGATGGGATGAGGGATATGCGTTAACATGTGCAACGCAGCTTGCTATACGACAAGCAACAAGACAGCACGAATCACATTTCTGTTTAAGTTTGAGTTGCAATCGAGAGTTCTTCCGAGACGATGTTGTTATGGCTTATCATTATTTGAAGCTCAAGGAACTGAAAAAGAAAAGGGAGTACTGGGTGCATCTGTACAATGCTATAAATGTCAAACACTGTTCAGCTGTGGTTTCTCGCGAGCTGTCCCAAAACGAGTACAAAATTACACAAATTGTACAGGATGAGTTTGGACTGTTTCCACTTTTGGGAACAACTACACTCTGACAAGCAAATGCTTCCACCACGATGGAGTTATCCAAATTCTTCACAAAATGACACTGTTTCAGGTATCAACCGAAAATGCAGAACTGTGAAGTTTGGCGACCTATGGATAAATGTGTGACACTACAGCAATTTCATCGCGCTGTTGGCGAAAATACACTACTGGCCATCAAAATTGCTACACCACGAAGATGATGTGCTACAGACGCGAAACTTAACCGACAGGAAGAAGATGCTGTGATATGCAAATGATTAGCTTTTCAGAGCATTCACACAAGGTTGGTGTCGGTAGCGACACCTACAACGTGCTGACATGAGGAAAGCTTCGAACCGATTTCTCATACACAAACAGCAGTTCACCGGCGTTGCCTGGTCGAACGTTGTTGTGATGCCTCGTGTAAGCAGGAGAAATGCGTACCGTCACTTTTCCGACTTTGATAAAGGTCGGATTGTAGCCTATCGCGATTGCGGTTTATAGTATCGCGACATTGCTGCTCGCGTTGGTCGAGATTCAATGACTGTTAGCAGAATATGGAATCGGTGGGTTCAGGAGGGTGATACGGAACCTCGTGCGGGATCCCAACGGCCTCGTATCACTAGCAGTCGAGATGACAGGCATCTTATCCTCATGGCTGTAACGGATCGTGCAGCCACGTCTCGATCCCAGAGTCAACAGATGGGGACGTTTGCAAGACAACAACCACCTGCACGAACAGTTCGACTACGTTTGCAGCAGCATGGACTATCAGCACGGAGACCATGGCTGTGGTTACCCTTGACGCTGCATCACAGACAGGAGCGCCTGCGATGGTGCACTCAACGACGAACCTGGGTGCACGAATGGCAAAACGTCATTTTTTCGGATGAATCTAGGTTCTGTTTACATCATCATGATGGTCGCATCCGTGTTTGGCGACATGGCGGTGAACGCACATTGGAACCGTGTATTCGTCATCGCTATACTGGCGTATCACCCGGCGTGATGGTGTGGGGTGCCATTGGTTACACGTCTCGGTCACCTGTTGTTCGCATTGACGGCACTTTGAACAGTGGACGCTACATTTCAGATGTGTTACGACCCGTGGCTCTACCCTTCATTCTATCCCTGCGAAACCCTACATTTCAGCAGGATAATGCAACACCGCATGTTGCAGGTCCTGTATGGGCCTTTCTGGATACAGAAAATGTTCTACTGCTGACTTGGCCAGCACATTCTCCAGATCTCTCGCCAACTGAAAACGTCTGATCAATGGTGGCCGAGCAACTGGTTCGTCACAATACATTTACATCTACATCCATACTCCGCAAGCCACCTGACGGTGTGTGGCGGAGGGTACCTTCAGTACCTCTATCGGTTCTCCCTTCTATTCCAGTCTCGTATTGTTCGTGGAAAGAAGGATTGTCGGTATGCCTCTGTGTGGGCTCTAATCTCTCTGATTTTATCCTCATGGTCTCTTCGCGAGATATACGTAGGAGGGAGCAATATACTGCTTGACTCTTCGGTGAAGGTATGTTCTCGAAACTTTGACAAAAGCCCGTACCGAGCTACTGAGCGTCTCTCCTGCAGAGTCTTCCACTGGAGTTTATCTATCATCTCCGTAACGCTTTCGCGATTACTAAATGATCCTGTAACGAAGCGCGCTGCTCTCCGTTGGATCTTCTCTATGTCTTGTATCAACCCTATCTGGTACGGATCCCACACTGCTGAGCAGTATTCAAGCAGTGGGCGAACAAGCGTACTGTAACCTACTTCCTTTGTTTTCGGATTGCATTTCCTTAGGATTCTTCCAATGAATCTCAGTCTGGCATCTGCTTTACCGACAATCAACATTATATGATCATTCCATTTTAAATCACTCCTAATGCGTACTCCCAGATAATTTATGGTATTAACTGCTTCCAGTTGCTGACCTGCTATTTTGTAGCTAAATGATAAAGGATTCGCAGCACATTACACTTGTCTACATTGAGATTCAGTTGCCATTCCCTGCACCATGCGTCAATTCGCTGCAGATCCTCCTGCATTTCAGTACAATTTTCCATTGTTACAACCTCTCGATATACCACAGCATCATATGCAAAAAGCCTCAGTGAACTTCCGATGTCATCCACCAGGTCATTTATGTATATTGTGAATAGCAACGGTCCTATGACACTCCCCTGCGGCACACCTGAAATTACTCTTACTTCGGAAGACTTCTCTCCATTGAGAATAACATGCTGCGTCCTGTTATCTAGGAACTCCTCAATCCAATCACACAATTGGTCTGATAGTCCATATGCTCTTACTTTGTTCAATAAACGACTGTGGGGAACTGTATCGAACGCCTTGCGGAAGTCAAGAAACACGGCATCTACCTGTGAACCCGTGTCTATGGCCCTCTGAGTCTCGTGGACGAATAGCGCGAGCTGGGTTTCACATGACCGTCTTTTTCGAAACCCATGCTGATTCCTACAGAGTAGATTTCTAGTCTCCAGAAAAGTCATTATACTCGAACACAATACGTGTTCCAAAATTCTACAACTGATCGACGTTAGAGATATAGGTCTATAGTTCTGCACATCTGTTCGACGCCCCTTCTTGAAAACGGGGATGACCTGTGCCCTTTTCCAATCCTTTGGAACGCTACGCTCTTCTAGAGACCTACGGTACACCGCTGCAAGAAGGGGGGCAAGTTCCTTCGCGTACTCTGTGTAAAATTGAACTGGTATCCCATCAGGTCCAGAGGCCTTTCCTCTTTTGAGCGATTTTAATTGTTTCTCTATCCCTCTGTCGTCTATTTCGATATCTACCATTTTGTCATCTGTGCGACAATCTAGAGAAGGAACTACAGTGCAATCTTCCTCGGTGAAAGAACTTTGGAAAAAGACATTTAGTATTTCGGCCTTTAGTCTGTCATCATCTGTTTCAGTACCATTTTGGTCACAGAGTGTCTGGACATTTTGTTTTGATCCACCTACCGCTTTGACATAAGACCAAAATTTCTTAGGATTTTCTGCCAAGTCAGTACATAGAACTTTACTTTCGAATTCATTGAACGCCTCTCGCATAGCTCTCTTCACACTACATTTCGCTTCGCGTAATTTTTGTTTGTCTGCAAGGCTTTGGCTATGTTTATGTTTGCTGTGAAGTTCCCTTTGCTTCCGCAGCAGTTTTCTAACTCGGTTGTTGAACCACGGTGGCTCTTTTCCATCTCTTACGATCTTGCTTGGCACATACTCATCTAACGCATATTGTACGATGGTTTTGAACTTTGTCCACTGATCCTCAACACTATCAGTACTTGAGACAAAACTTTTGTGTTGAGCCAACAGGTACTCTGAAATCTGCTTTTTGTCACTTTTTCTAAACAGAAAAATCTTCCTACCCTTTTTAATATTCCTATTTACGGCTGAAATCATCGATGCCGTAACCGCTTTATGATCGCTGATTCCCTGTTCTGTGTTAACTTTTTCAAATAGTTCGGGTCTGTTTGTCACCAGAAGGTCTAATATGTTATCGCCACGAGTCGGTTCTCTGTTTAACTGCTCAAGGTAGTTTTCAGATAAAGCACTTAAAAAAATTTCACTGGATTCTTTGTCCCTGCCACCCGTTATGAACGTCTGAGTCTCCCAGTCTATATCCGGCAAATTAAAATCTCCACCCAGAACTATAACATGGTGGGGAAATCTACTCGAAATATTTTCCAAATTATCCTTCAGGTGCTCAGCCACAACAGCTGCTGAGCCAGGGGGCCTATAGAGACATCCAATTACCATGTCTGAGCCTGCTTTAACCGCGACCTTCACCCAAATCATTTCACATTTCGGATCTCCGTCAATTTCCTTCGATACTATTGCACTTCTTACCGCTATAAACACGCCAGTCACTACTCTCGGTCGTGCGGTAGCGTTCTCGCTTCCCGCGCCCGGGTTCCCGGGTTCGATTCCCGGCGGGGTCAGGGATTTTCTCTGCCTCGTGATGACTGGGTGTTGTGTGATGTCCTTAGGTTAGTTTGGTTTAACTAGTTCTAAGTCCTAGGGGACTGATGACCATAGATGTTAAGTCCCATAGTGCTCAGAGCCACTACTCTTGATGAACTGTGATATCGTGTTGAAGCTGCATGGGCAGCTGTACCTGTACACGCCATCCAAGCTCTGTTTGACTCAATGCCCAGGCGTATCAAGGCCGTTATTACGGCTGGAGGTGGTTGTTCTGGGTACTGATTTCTCAGGATCTATGCACCCAAATTGCGTGAAAATGTAATCACATGTCAGTTTTAGTTTAATATATTTGTCCAGTGAATACCCGTTTATCATCTGCATTTCTTCTTGGTTTAGCAATTTTAATGGCCAGTAGTGTAGTAAACAGGGGACGTGTCAGCACCAGGCGTAAAGTCTTTGCGAATTTCATTCCTCCTGGTCAGCTGGGCAGCAGCTCTGTTTCGCAGACAGGGGTGTACATAATACAAGCAGATGCCCGCATTTGAGAGCGGACGTGTCGTTGACCTCAAAGAAGCCGGTTGGGGTAATCGGCGAGTCGCTCGACATGTCAATAGGACGATGTTGGCAGGAATGTGTGGACCGCGGTCGAACGCAACGTCAAGAAGAAAGTCTTCGACCTAGAGGGCCAATAGAACGTGAGGCCCGAGCAGTCATCAGACAGGCACTCAGAGCCCCGGAGTTATCATCATCATTGATTCGACGTCAACTGGTGCTTCATTGACCACAAGCGATAATAACAGGCGACATCAAGGCGCCCCTTGTGCCAGTTTACAGCAGTAGCGATGTGGGGCATATTCGGTCTAGACTCTCACTGGCTGGAATTGTCTTCAGTAATGAGTCCCGCTTCGAGATAAGTCCTGATGACCAGCGAAGATGTCTCTGGAGACGCTCAGAACAGCAGTGGGATACCAACCTGATAACCGCTCGCCATAGGGGCTGACAGCCAGCAGTGATGGTCTGGAATGCCGTTTATTTTCATAGCAGGGCCCATTTGGTTGTCATACAAGACACCCTTACAGTACAGTGAGACGTCGACGATATTCTATGCCCCGTTTTTTTGCCATTCATGGCAAGTCCTTTTGGACTTACCTTTCAGGAAGATAATGCTCGCCCGCATACGATGAGAGTTTCAAATGCTTATCTTCATACTTGACAAACCCTATTTTGGCCGGCTAGGTCGCTGGATCTCTCTGCAGTTGAGAACGTTTAGAGCATTATGGGCGGGGCCAGCTCCGCATTTCGACGATCCAACGCACTGATTGTACAGAATTTGGCACGAAATCCCTAAGGGATTAATCATTGCCAAGCCGAATAACTGCCTAGATAAGGGTCAGACGTGCACCAGTTAGTTATTGACTTGCTCAATTTGTGAAGCTCTCTCTTGAATAAATCATCAAATTTTTCTGAAATTGTCATCATTTGTTTGTCTGTACATGTACGGACATCTACCGATTTCCGTCCATTCGGATAATTCATTCATGGTGCATTGTTTATTATTTTACTTTTTATATTTTTGCTTAAGAACGAACTATCATCTACTTTGAAAAAGCAAAATACAAATATTCTACTTGTTGTTTCTCCTTCTGAGAACCTACTCATTGAAATATGTTAAAATGACGGAAGAGTGCGAATGACGTAAAACATACCAGCATAAAAAGTTTATTTTTTTGTCACGCCACTTTGTATGGTATTTTGTTCACTGTGGTACGTACATACATAAATAATATTTACAGACTGATAGAGCTGAGATGGAATTTCTACAACCTTTCATTTTCGCAGAGTACTATATGATTTAGTTTGAGGAGCACTCAGAAGAAACATTGCTAGATTTGAAGTGAGATCATTTACCATCGATGGTGCAGCTGTGAATACTGTACTCTGTGTAAATGTGGATTATGTTTTGAAGAAATGAAAGGAGCCCATAATGACAGGGAAAATCCCAACGAGTCTTCATTGGCTTCGTCCAGCTGTTCACTCGAAAGTAACAGCTTTCAGTTCTCTTTCATACCTGTGTCAAATTTTTCTAAAATTAGGGAATATAGATTGAAAAGATATCGAGTTAGCATCATCAGATGATAGCTGCCGATGTCTTTTCACCTTCAGCTTAACTTTTGAGAGGCAACCTTTTCCATAGAAAAACACTTCAAGCTTGAAAAATATTTTCAACTCAGATTACAACTTTAAAATGTTTGTTCTATTCAATGCATAATTTGACTTTCCTGAAAGATTAGTTTCAGCTAGAGAAAAGGAGGTGGTTATGGAATAGGTAGAGAGCCAGACCATACCACTAATTTTCGTTATGAAATCTGCTGGTGACAGTTAAACTAACTCCTCGGAGACTATATTGATGTTGTATCTTGGCTGATGGTTGTTAGAGTTTGGTGTATATCTACGAGAGCTGATAATACATACTGACAGGATTCGAAATTTTTACAGACTTGAAACCTTTATTTGATCTTCAGAAGATTGTCAGATATTAATTTATTAAGTTCATCTTTTAAAGCTTTCATGTGCCATTAGGTGATATATTTGAATTTTTATTGGTTACAGAGTGAGGTTAATATATGGGAGGGAGCTATGTACCAGGACGGGAATTCCAACGGTTCAGCACATTGCTTGACTTCTTCACTCTACAGGAAGAAGTGGGAATCGTCACTGAAAGGAGCTGGAAAAAGAAGAGAACGTCGCAACTCCAGATTCTAGTGGTTCAGACATAACAGAGCTGCAAGACTCCACTCACTGATGAAGATGGGGTCAGAAAGTATACTCAACAAGTACGTGGCAACACAACACGCTTCTTTTGTGGGGCAAAATTTTCCAATGATATTTAGGGGAAAACCTGTATACAATGTATCCAGTGCAAAACGTAGGCCCATGAAAATATCCTGGTTGCCACTTGTCGAATACTGTTTCTAGTACTCCATATCTCAATCGCTATTCTGTAACCCTCAAAATGTTTCTTCTTTCCAGTTTTCTAAAAGTTTGTTATTCATTTTATTTGTGAATGACATAAATACGAAAGTAAGTAGAACAGAAAATTTTCCCATAAATCTTTGTTAAAAGCATGTATTTTGGATAGCTAGCTGGCCGCTGTGATCGAGCGGTTCTAGCCGCTTCAGTCCGGAACCACGCTTCTGCTACGGTCGCAGGTTCGAATCCTGCCTCGGACATGGGTGCGTGTGATGTCCTTAGGTTAGTTAGGTTTATGTAGTTCTAAGTCTAAGGGATTGATGACCTCAGATGTTAAGTCCCATAGTGCTTAGAGCCATTTGAACCATTTTTTTTTGGATAGCTATGAGCCATTTACTAAAACAAAACAGTATTCCGTAACTACCTCTTTTCCTCTATTAATAGTGCCAAACAGAAAAACAGTTGACGATCACAATTTAGAAAGTACCCAAGCCGAGGTATAAGTGAATGCTTCTGAGAGCAGATGCGAGAGTTTGTTAATTAACATGCAGTTAAATAAAATATATTCGGTTAATATCTTAGTGAGAAGAAATAGGTGTCTCTGGAAATCTGCCAGATTTTGCAAACGCAGCACTGACGGTATCAAACGCATTTATTTTCTTCCCTAGGAAAGTATAAACAAGCTCTTTTTATTTCGGATCTCCGTATGTTTTTCTTCCAAGCCTGTAATCTGTTTTTAAATCAGCGACAATACCTAGCTTACAGTTTATTTGTTTGCGTAACAGTACATTCGTAATTGAGCATTCAGTGAATGTGTATCACACATGGCCGGCCGCGGTGGTCTAGCGGTTCTAGGTGCTCAGTCCGGAACCGCGTGACTGCTACGGTCGCAGGTTCGAATCCTGCCTCGGGCATGGATGTGTGTGATGTCCTTAGGTTAGTTAGGTTTAAGTAGTTCTAAGTTCTAGGGGACTGATGCCAACAGATGTTAAGTCCCATAGTGCTCAGAGCCATTTGAACCATTTTTTTTTTGTATCACACATGTTTATTTGCTTTGTGCTTCCTTTACTTACGGTTTCGACGACTTGAGGGACAAATATCACTTAGGGTTCATTAAAGTAACCGAAAATAGCTGTTTGGTATCATTCGTCGTCTGTTTGAGGATCTGAGTGTTAACAAAAACACACATTGTGGTCCCCAGAGGCTATTACAAATGTCGACGAGCATAATTCTTGACTGGACAAACATCTTTAATGGCAGAAATAAAAGGATAAAAAAAGTTCATTGTATTGAAATGTTGACGACTGCAGTAACATAAGTGCAAATTTCGATAGAATTATACAGTTTTAAAGAAGTGGTTACCATCAAAGCGAAGATAAGTGTTAACAAACCTGTAAACATGTACGACATGTCAAAACAATTGAAATGTGCTACAGAAGAAATAGAATCAGAAGCTGGTGAGTCTGTGAATAAGTTTGTAGAGTTAGTAACTCACTCTTGAATTTGTTGTGAAGAAACGTAATATGAAAATAGCGTCCTAGGGGTGACTGGGTTTTGAAAATCTCACAGAGACTGTAGAGCTAAAACCGGTTAACCGTTTAAATTAGAGTGACTAAGACTCCGAATTTTAAAGTTTATTCAAACATTAACTCGGACGTCAGCTAGGTCAAAACAACCTCAGTTAATAAAAGTTAATGGACTGTGTGATTAAGTCCAGCGTTCGAAGCCACTCACTCTACTATTGTTCCATCGTAGAGATAAATGTAGGTGTCTTATGTAAGCACAGTCACAATTTATATCGGTTGCTAGTGCGCCAGTAAGAGAAGTGCTTTTGTGACAGAAGTCCTGGCCTGCTATCAGTCTGCGAACCATTGGCTCTCAAGAGATCGTCCTAGATGCAATGCGTGCCGGCGGCCATCTAACGGTCCTCGCTTGGAAGTTCTCTTTGCATCGAAGCAAGTTCCTATGATCTCGTTAGAAACACAAAGCTGTTCTAGTAAACATATTGTGCTTATGAAATCCTCGTTTGTTTACTTCTGCGATGCTGTAGACGACAAAAGTAGTGCAGCTATTCCAATCCTGGTACACTTTGTCACTTAAGTGATATTGAAAAATGTAAGGGCAGTGTGGATTGGCTATGTGTCAAGGGGAATGATGTCGTAAAAGACCTCGAAAGCATGATGGCATCAAGATGGTGAAATCCATGATGGAGCTGGTGGTAAATTAAAAAAGTACAAGATAGCGGTAAATTACAAAGAATTTAAAAATTCCAAGGTGGGGCGGCTAGCCTAGTTGTCAGTTAGTTAGTTACATGTTCTATAGACCATTTCAATGATTATTTATCGAAATGATGTGGAATTAGTTTCTTTACAAGACATGTAAATGTGATTAGTGATAACATAAATGAACACTTTTTTTTATTTTTACTAATGCAACAACACTAAAAACATATTTTTTAAAATTTTCCTACAGGGTATCAGTTTTTAATCAGAAATTCGTCCATGCAATAGAAGAAGTTATCCCAGAGAAATGAGTTTAGGTTAGATTTAAAACTTGTTTTGCTACCTGTCAGACATTTTATGTTATCGGGCAAATACTCAAAACTTTTTGTTGCTGTGTATTGATCTCTTTTCTGAGCCACCGACAGCTATAATAATGGGTAACAAAGGTCATTTTTTCCCTACAGTGTTGCAGGTATGGACATTACTGATCTCATATTGCAATGGGTCTCATATTGCAACGAATTTCATTAGCGAATATATGTGCTGCACCTGTATAGTTAAAATGACTAACTCCTTGAAGCTGTACCTACAGAGTGACTGCACGTGAATACTGCATATTATTCTTACTGCTCGCTTTTGTGCAATCAATACTTTCTTTCTAAGTGATAAATTACCCCAGAACATTATTCCATAAGACATTATTGATTGGAAAAATGCGAAGTAAGGCAGTAAGTTAATTCATTTGTTTTCAGCCCTAGCAGCTATACGCAGAGCAAACGTAGTTGAACTTAATTCTTTGAGGAGCTCAGTAACGTGCTTCTTCCCGATCAGGTTTACATCAACATATGCACCAAAAAATATGGAGCATTCTACCCTATTACCTGACTCCCGCTCATGTGCTACAGCTATTGTTGGTATGACTGTTTCTTGTCGAGAAATGAATGTAGTGTGTTTTTTTTTCAAAATTAAATGCTTTGTAACCCATATCCTTCCCCTCCTTGTGCTCTCTCGACCCTCTCCCTTCTGCCCCCTCTTCAAAAATCTGAGCATATTGCTTTACCTGCTATTGAAACGAAACAGCAAATTACAGCCTAGAATTTTAGTTCCTATTAAAATTAAACAATCACGGTGTTGCTGCAGAGCATCCATCTTGGCAGAGCTCGAACCCATCTCGAAGATGTGAATTTATTGCGCCATATACAAAAGTATTAGCCAAAAAACTATGTAAATGAGTGTAACTTATATATCTCCGCATCTAAAAATCGATCAGTATCACAGACACAGACACACACACACACACACACACACACACACACATATACGCACACGGTGTTTATGCCATAAACATACAGGCTAAGCAGTACTTGGGAAAGTCCATACTTCAATCTCTGTACCATAATTGGTAAGCAAGGTAAATATTTTTCACAACTAAATCATTCTACGATGCGTGTTAAGTTTCAAAGTGTCTCTTTCCAAGACTAAAATGTCAGAAGAAAAACATCAACAACATAAAAAATGCAGTATTTATCTCCACATACACACATACAGACGTGTATTCACACACACATACATACATACATCAAAACTGCTGTCTAAAATAGGACTGTTGACTCTCAAATTAACTATTATTACCTTGTCTAAACAGTTACAAATACGTGTGGCTAAATATAACATGCTAAACATACGCTTTAGGCCTGAATGAGGCCGTTTACCAAATCACACTTGACGAAGCCTATAGCAGCAAGCCTGTCACGAACTAATAGGTATTCTGAACTACTGCAAGCTACTGGAAGAATACAATTAATTATTCTGTAGGCCTACACTTCGTGTAAGAGACAGTGGGCCCTCAAATTAAACATTTCCAATGCTAAATTGTCCCATGATGTTCGGCATATGTCACAGTATTAATACAACAACTAAAATGCCTGGAAAACTTTGTCAGCAACGAATGTTTGTTTCAATATTAATTCGACAGCTAGTCAACAAATCTGTCAGCAACACACACAATACTTACGCCATGTATTAAAATGGTATGTCCATATACACAAATCTTCCAAAACATGGGAAAAGTGTTGCCCTTTAGATTTGAGGTTCATATTGTTGCTAGTTTTACAAGGTTTTCAACAGTTCTTCAACCTAGCAAGCATCATTTTAGGGAGGAAGAAGATAATGCATAATGTTTTACAATGGAAAAATATAATCCATGTAACTGACAAGCTAATATTCTTTTCATTTGTATTTCAACTACAATAACTTGAGGTTATGTACAAATCTGGCTTTCGAGGAAGGCTGCAACATTGACCAAACCCTACTATTAGGCCTAGGCTCTCTAAAACGTTTATAGATTGTATCTCCCGTAATAAATTACTAAATAATATCAAAAATCTAATCAAAGTACATGATGGAAAATTACACAACACAAAAAAAAAAAATGGTTCCAATGGCTCTGAGCACTATGGGACTTAACTACTGAGGTCATCAGTCCCCTAGAACTTAGAACTACTTAAACCTAACTAACCTAAGGACATCACACACATCCATGCCCGAGGCAGGATTCGAACCTGCGACCGTAGCGGTCACGCGGTTCCAAACTGAAGCGCTTAGAACCGCACGGCCACACCGGCCAGCTACACAACACAGCCAAAAGACAAGGTAACTGACCAAACACCACTGGAGGAAGAAAGAAATACGAGGTTCATCATCATCATCATCATCATTTAAGACTGATTATGCCTTTCAGCGTTCAGTCTGGAGCATAGCCCCCAATATACAGTTCCTCCATGATCCCCTATTCAGTGCTAACATTGGTGCCTCTTCTGATGTTAAACCTATTACTTCAAAATCATTCTTAACCGATTCCAGGTACCTTCTCCTCGGTCTGCCACGACTCCTCCTACCCTCTACTGCTGAATCCATGAGTCTCTTGGGTAACATTGCTTCTCCCATGCGTGTAACATGACCCCACCATCTAAGCCTGTTCGCCCTGACTGCTACATCTATAGAGTTCATTCCCAGTTTTTCTTTGATTTCCTCATTGTGGACACCCTCCTGCCATTGTTCCCATCTACTAGTACCTGCAATCATCCTAGCTACTTTCATATCCGTAACCTCAACCTTGTTGATAAGGTAACCTGAATCCACCCAGCTTTCGCTCCCATACAACAAAGTTGGTCGAAAGATTGAACGGTGCACAGATAACTTAGTCTTGGTACTGACTTCCTTCTTGCAGAAGAGAGTAGATCGTAGCTGAGCGCTCACTGCATTAGCTTTGCTACACCTCGCTTCCAGTTCTTTCACTATGTTGCCACCCTGTGAGAATATGCATCCTAAGTACTTGAAACCGTCCACCTGTTCTAACTTTGTTCCTCCTATTTGGCACTCAATCCGTTTATATTTCTTTCCCACTGACATTACTTTCGTTTTGGAGATGCTAATCTTCATACCATAGTCCTTACATTTCTGATCTAGTTCTGAAATATTACTTTGCAAACTTTCAATCGAATCTGCCATCACAACTAAGTCATCCGCATATGCAAGACTGCTTATTTTGTGTTCACATATCTTAATCTCACCCAGCCAGTCTATTGTTTTCAACATATGATCCATAAATAATATGAACAACAGTGGAGACAGGTTGCAGCCTTGTCTTACCCCTGAAACGACTCTGAACCATGAACTCAATTTATCGTCACCTCTAACTGCTGCCTGCCTATCCATGTAAAGACCTTTAATTGCTTGCAAAAGTTTGCCTCCTATTCCATAATCTTGTAGAACAGATAATAACTTCCTCCTAGGAACCCGGTCATATGCCTTTTCTAGATCTATAAAGCATAGATACAATTCCCTGTTCCACTCATAACACTTCTCCGTTATTTGCCGTAAGCTAAAGATCTGGTCCTGACAACCTCTAAGAGGCCTAAACCCACACTGATTTTCATCCAATTGGTCCTCAACTAATACTCGCACTTTCCTTTCAACAATACCTGAGAAGATTTTACCCACAACGCTGATTAAAGAGATACCTCTGTAGTTGTTACAATCTTTTCTGTTTCCATGTTTAAAGATTGGTGTGATTACTGCTTTTGTCCAGTCTGATGGAACCTGTCCCGACTCCCAGGCCATTTCAGTTATCCTGTGTAGCCATTTAAGACCTGACATTCCACTGTATTTGATGAGTTCCGACTTAATTTCATCCACCCCAGCCGCTTTATTGCACTGCAATCTATTGACCATTTTTTCCACTTCCTCAAATGTGATCCTATTTCCATCATCATTCCTATCCCGTTCTACCTCGACATCTGAAACATTACTGATCGCATTTTCACCTACATTGAGCAACTCTTCAAAATATTTCCTCCATCTGCCCAAGGCATCCACAGGATTCACCAGCAGTTTTCCTGACCTGTCCAAAATACTTGTCATTTCCTTCTTACCTCCCTTTCGAAGACTGCTAATTACACTCCAGAATGGTTTTCCAGCAGCTTGACCCATTGTCTCCAACCTGTTTCCAAAGTCTTCCCACGATTTCAGAGGTTTTGACATGATTTTTATTGCGCCGTATCACTTATACTGCATGTTTTAGTCATACATATGGATAACTTCACAACACAAATTTTTTACATACAAAACAACATACTAAAGACGGTGATGGAAGAAAACAGACATAAAACATAGCCAATGACCATGGTGGGTCAAGACAAAGATGAAAAGTTGGTAACAATCTTTGCACAAAAAATATTTATCAAAACACCTCACAATTTCGAGTACGAAGACAAACATAGGTTACTTTTTGCAATACACAAGTATATTAAAATATCTCTAATCGCAAATGCAAATTCGAACTTTGCAATGAAAAAAAGATTATTTCTCCAAATATGTAAGACTTTGAGTACAAAACAGATGTGATATTACTGTCATAACGTAATTGTTGCATAAGACTAAAAAAATACACGTGGCTTGCTCATTGACACTACATATAAAAGCTTGTACATTTAACAGCATTTGTGAACATCTGTAGTACAATTCTTGTGCCACAGTTTGCAAGCGCAATGGACCCTCCAATCAAATATTTCCATATCTGAATTGTCTGTATTACACATAAAAAACACGTGTCTCGCTTATTGGCACCACTCAAATAAATTATAGGTTAGTCAGTAAGTATGGTTCGATCGCTGTACCATGCATTAACTTCATAAAAATATATAAAAATAGACTCTCTAACTTTGTAAAACACACATGGATGCTACTGTGATCCAACTTACAGCTTCAAGTGCATTTGCCAATTAGAATTACCAGAGTAAACGATGTTATTCCTGTGTCTAAATTCATCAAAAACTCGTACTACAACCGGTATCACCGATATCAAAATCAACTAACCATTATAATGATCCCTCATGCTAAGGTTCATCTGGCAGTTGAAAACATTTATCGTCTTCTCCTGTCACACAGTGCAGTATACCACCCTTTGATGAAAAAGTCTACTAAACAATATAAATAAGCTTTCTTGTAGGTAATAAATGCTGTGAACAGTAGCGATAAACACTCATATAGGTAATAAATGCTATGCCTTCAGCTCTCCACTTTGAAAGTCGCTCAACATTATAGCGACTTTGTGATGTAATATAAAACATTCGGCGACTTTTACTGATTAATGCTAACTTGTATTGTTCCACCATGGAAAGTAAATTATACTTTGATGAAATAGTTTATTGAACAGTAGAACACATATTCGTACAGGTAAGAAATGAGGGTTGTTGTGCTTTCAGCTACCCACTTTCATGCTAGACTGTTACCTCTATATTGAAATACAAACGTTTGTTATCCTCTGCCGATAATGCTGACTTATGTTATCGCATAGTGGGAACTACAATTCTACGCAGGCAAGACAGTGGTAGTTGACACACAAACATAGGCTTCCAGAATTGAACTACCATTCTAAAACCAGAAACTACCGTGTATGTGCCGTAATTTGCCAATGTATGTGTCATAACTTGACATTGACTGTAAGCTAGGTAATGGAGCTTAAAATCTGTATTGTAACATCTATAGCTAACAGTGTGTATGTGTTTGTATCTGCTGCTGAGGTGTCAGCTACTGGGGGTGTCAGCCAATGGAAAGGGATGGAGATGTCGGCTACTTGGGGCAATTTTCCAGTGTAAACACTTTCGAGTGTAACCATTTCCCAGTGTAACCATTTTCCACTGTAACCGTTTTCCAGTGTAATGTTTCTAAACAGATCAGTATAGAATGGCATGGATGGGAATGGAAAGGAGCAGATCAGAATGGGATGGAAGAAACTGGAAACGAATTGAATGGAAATGGATTGGAATGGACTGCAATGGAACGGAAAATATCAGAATTTGTCACAATTTCCGAGGCTGTGGTTCGATCCTAATAGCACAACTTCAGTTCCTGCGAGTGAGATGAGCAAGAGTGAAATGAATACCCTTGCTTGTCGCAAATGTTTGTTTCTTCAGAACAGGTCATGACTTTCAAAGTTGTGGTTACATTGGGATCTAATAGCATATCTTTCATCGTTGCGAGAGAAACGAGTAAGAATGAAATTACATTCATGATGTCACGAACATTTCGCTATTTTTTCGGTATGTGTTTCAGTTTCCGAGTTGGTGGTTAGGGTGCGACCTGAGAGCATAGATTATCGCATATTTTCAGCCAATTTTATCAGAAATGTTTTTTCCATAATGTATCGTATTCTCCAAGGAGATGTTTGGGGTGGAAACTATTACTTTTTTTATTTTTGAGTCATCAGACTTTTGACTAGTTTGGTGCAGCCCGCTACGAATTTCTCTCCTGTGCCAACCTTCTCACGTCAGAGTAGCACGTGGAACCTACGCCTATAATTACTTGCTAGGTATATTCTAATGTCTGTCCTCCTCCAAAGTTTTTACTCTCTACAGATCCCTCTACGAAAATCATAGTTATTCCCTGATGCCTTAACAGATGTCCTATCACGCTGTCCTTTCTCCTTGTCAGTGTTTTTCAGATATTCCCTCTCCCGCTGATTCTGCGGAGAATCCCCTCATTCCTTGCCTTATCAGTCCACCTAATTTTCGGCATTCTTCTGCAGCACCACATCTCAAATGCTTTGATTGTCTTCTTTTCCGGTTTACCCACAGTCCATGTTTCACTACCATACAATGCCGTGCTCCAAACGTACATCCTCAGAAATTTGTTCCTCAAATTAAGGCATATGTTTGATACTAGTAGACTTCTCTTGCCCCTTTTTGCTAGTGCTAATCTGCTTTTTATGTCCTCCTTGCTCCGTCTGTCATGGGTTATTTTCCTGACTAGGTAGCAGATTCTCTTAACTGCATCTACTTGGTGATCCTCAATTCTGATGTAAGGTTTCTCGCTGTTCTCATTTCTGCTACTTCTCATTACTTTCGTCTTTCTACGATTTGCTCTCAGTCCGTATTCTGTACTCATTAGACTATTGATTGTGTTCAACAGACTCTGTAATTCTTCTTCCCCTTCACTGAAGACCTCAATATCATTAGCAAATCTTATCACTGATATCCTTTCACCTTGAATTTTAATCCCACTCTGGAACCTGCCTTTTATTTCCTTTCATTGCTGCTTCGATGTGAGTGCTGTGATGGGCTACCCACTCCCGTTTCGTGATTAGTCGTGTTCACCTCCCGTCATTCATCATACGATCTTTTACCAACAGCAGCAAGCAATGGAAGGGCCGCCGACACTTTTAGCCCGCTGTGTACTGTAATACGATGGCAGACACTCACCTTGGTGCCGTTGTCGTTGATGTAGTAGTTGCCGCAGCCGGCGTGGCACGCCGATATGAAGGTGGTGCGGCCGTCGGCGGTGCACACGGGGGCGTAAGGCACGTAGTCGCAGTTGCAGTCCGCGTTGCACTTCGTCACCTCGGACAGCCTGCAACACGTATGTTGTTGTTGTTGTGGTCTTCAATCCTGAGACTGGTTTGATGCAGCTCTCCATGCTACTCTATCCTGTGCAAGCTTCTTCATCTCCCAGTACCTACTGCAACCTACATCCTTCTGAATCTGCTTAGTGTATTCATCTGTTGGTCTCCCCCTACGATTTTTACCCTCCACGCTGCCCTCCAATACTAAATTGGTGATCCCTTGATGCCTCAGAACATGTCACACCAACCGATCCCTTCTTCTAGTCAAGTTGTGATACAAACTTCTCGTCTCCCCAATCCTATTCAATACTTCCTCATTAGTTATGTGATCTACCCATCTAATCTTCAGCATTCTTCTGTAGCACCACATTTCGAAAGCTTCTATTCTCTTCTTGTCCAAACTATTTATCGTCCATGTTTCACTTCCATACATGGCTACACTCCATACAAATACTTTCAGAAACGACTTCCTGACACTTAAACCTATACTCGATGTTAACAAATTTCTCTTCTTCAGAAATGCTTTCCTTGCCGTTGCCAGTCTACATTTTATATCCTCTCTACTTCGACCATCATCAGTTATTTTGCTCGCCAAATAGCAGAACACCTTTAATACTTTAAGTGTCTCATTTCCTAATCTAATTCCCTCAGCATCACCCGACTTAATTCGACTACATTCCATTATCCTTGTTTTGCTTTTGTTGATGTTCATCTTATATCCTCCTTTCAAGACACTATCCGTTCCGTTCAACTGCTCTTCCAAGTCCTTTGCTGTCTCTGACAGAATTACAATGTCATCGGCGAACCTTAAAGTTTTTATTTCTTCTCCATTGATTTTAATACCTACTCCGAATTTTTCTTTTGTTTCCTTTACTGCTTGCTCAATATACAGATTGAACAACATCAGGGAGAGGCTACAACCCTGTCTTACTCCCTTCCCAACCACTGCTTCCCTTTGATGTCCCTCGACTCTTATAACTGCCATCTGGTTTCTGTACAAATTGTAAATATATTTCCGCTCCCTATATTTTACTCCTGCCACCTTCAGAATTTGAAAGAGAGTATTCCAGTCAACATTGTCAAAAGCTTTCTCTAAGTCTACAAATGCTAGGAACGTAGGTTTGCCTTTCCTTAATCTTGCTTCTAAGATAAGTCGTAGGGTCAGTATTGGCTCACGTGTTCCAATATTTCTACGGAATCCAAACTGATCTTCCCCAAGGTCGGCTTCTATTAGTTTTTCCATTCATCTGTAAAGAATTCGTGTTAGTATTTTGCAGCCGTGACTTATTAAACTGATATTTTGGTAATTTTCACAACACGTATACAGTCACGAAAATCTGATCACCTATGTCTCATTTAAAATAAAGCCTCTAAGAGCAGTGCACACGGAAACGTCATGGCGCTGATGTCTGTCAACTGTGGAGCAAGGACGTGGTGCGGACACAGCGTGGCTAGATCAGGCAGCTATGAGGTGGTCGTTCTACGGAATAGTGTAGAAATTTGTCCTCTCCATCCCTCCGCCACACACCGTCAGGTGGCTTGCGGAGTATGGATGTAGATGTAGATGTAGAAGAAATCAAGATAGCGATGCACTGTATCTTTGGCAACTGGTAAATATTCAGCAGCATTATAATTGAAAAAAGGTAAGAAATATGGCATATTCGACGTATAACGATGTTCATTTGCTCCGTATAGGATGTACATAAAGTCCGAGAACACCTTCAATTATTAATTGGACAAGAACCAAACATTGTGCAGATATCATACATATGTCATTTTGAAAGGTATGTGCTAAGGTCTGATCAGGGTAGATCCAGAAAATAAAGTCGATAGTTGTCAACCGCAAGGTGGAATGAGTATAATATCTTTGAGTAGGAGGATCTTTGATGATTAAGGGAGCCGGGCGCGAGCAGTAAAAAACCCGGTATTCGCAGCTAAGTGCCCGGAGGAAGCAGACGTGTGGTGACAGCTTTAAGGTAGCATTCGCGCTACGCAGTTTTCAGGTTGTACACCGAGCAAACTTTAGCACGTTAATAGGAGAAGCTATAAAATGATTTCAATATGGTTTTTGTTAAATAATGTTCAGAGTTAGGATTTGTATGTCCAAGTTTTGGCGCAGTAAGCGTTTTGTAAAAATATTTTGTAAGAGTGATTCGTGCTGCAAAAATGTTGGAAATGGTAGTTTTTGTATATGACTTAAAATTTTAAAATTCTAACCCTCTCTCTCTCTCTCTCTCTCTCTCTCTCTCTCTATATATATATATATATATATATATATATATATAGGGTGAGTCACCTAACGTTACCGCTGGATATATTTCGTAAACCACATCAAATACTAACGAACCGATTCCACAGACCGAACGTGAGGAGAGGGGCTAGTGTAATTGTTTAATACAAACCATACAAAAATGCACGGAAGTATGTTTTTTAACACAAACCTATGTTTTTTTAAATGGAACCACGTTAGTTTTGTTAGCACATCTGAACATATAAACAAATACATAATCAGTGCCGTTTGTTGCATTGTAAAATGTTAATTACATCCGGAGATATTGTAACCTAAAGTTGAAGCTTGAAACCTCCGACGTTCAGTTGCGTGTTGTAACAAACAGCTGCAACATACATCGCGTTTCTACAGAATGATCTGCCAACGTTGCTCGGAAATGTCCCACTGGAAACGCGTCGACGTATGCGGTATCAGCATGATGGTGCACCCGCACATTCCGTAATTAACACTAGGCTGACCCTTGACAGGATGTTCGACGAGTGTTTCATAGGACGTGGAGGACGCATAAATTGGCCAGCCCGTTCTCCTGATCTTACACCTCTGGACTTCTTTCTGTGGGGTACGGTAGAGGAGAATGTGTACCGTGATGTGCCTACAACCCCAGAGGATATGAAACAACGTATTGTGGCAGCCTGCGGCGACATTACACCAGATGTACTGCGGCGTGTACGACATTCATTACGCCAGAGATTGCAATTTTGTGCACCAAATGATGGCCACCACATTGAACATCTATTGGCCTGACATTTCGGGACACACTCTATTCCACTCCGTAATTGAAAACGGAAACCACGTGTGTACGTGTACCTCACCCCTCATGGTAATGTACATGTGCGTCAGTGAAAAAGACAAATAAAGAGGTGTTAGCATGTGGACGTAATATGCTGTTCCAGTCTCTTCTGTACCTAAGGTCCATCACCGTTCCCTTTGGATCCCTATGTAATTCAGTGCTCTCCGATACGCACGATCGAACAGCGGAGGAATGGTACTCAAGCGTCAACTTTACGTTACAATATCTCCGGATGTAATTAACAGTTTACAATGCAACAAACGGAACTGATTACGTATTTGTTTATATGTTCAGATGTGCTAACAAAACTAACGGGGTTCCATTTAAAAAAACGTAGGTTTGTGTTAAAAAAGATACTTCCGTGCATTTTTTTATGGTTTGTATTAAACAATTACACTAGCCCCTCTCCTCACGTTCGGTCTGTGGAATCGATTCGTCAGTATTTGATGTGGTTTGCTAAATATATCCAGCGGTAATATTAGGTGACACCCTGTATATATATTGAGATCAACGTTGTGCGGGAGGACGACGGTTCAATCCTGCGTCCGGCCATCCTGATATAGGTTTTCCGTGATTTCCCTAAATCGCTCCAGGCAAATGCCGGGATGGTTCCTTTCAAAGGGCACGGCCGACTTCCTTCCCTGTCCTTCCCTAATCCGATGACCTCGCTGTCTGGTCTTCCCCAAAACAACCAACCAACCAACCAACGTTGTGCTTAAATCTAACAGCCGGAATCATAATCCACATCCGTTGCTTGTATTGAATATGAAAATGAGTAGTAAAGTAAAGTTACCCACCAAATGAAAGAACGTAAAGAAAATGAGGCCTCTATACAATATATATGTGCAGTTCATGGTTTGAAATCGATTTTGGTATAACTAAAGTTATCAGAGCAAAGTTATTTCGGATAACTAATTTTATGCCTATCACAACAGGCACTATTCAAGTCAAGATATAATTTCATTAAGTAAACATCAGGGCCAAAAGTTAATTTTTCAGTACGATCAAAATGCCATTGCACAAACGGCATTATTCTCTTAAACTTGATTTCTGAGTAAAATACATGTTTCATTACTGGCAAAATGGAGGAGTGCACGAAACAAGTTCGCAGACACAGTCAGATGCACGTTTGTTGAATATTTTGGAACAATTTTATCTTTGAACTTTGACTAATTAAAAAGGAAACAATTTTGGTTAGATACTTTCACTTTTAAAGATAATTTTGGACATGATACTTTCAATTTTGAAGAGAAACCCTGAAAGTTTTTTCTCGTGTATACCGCCACAGCGTAGTTTGGTAATTTGCCGATAGTCAGCGCTAGTCGCAAACACGGCGAATGCAGATGCCGTGCTACATAAAGGGACAAACTTTCATGAAAGGGCCTCCCCAATCACCAGATCTCATTCGGTGTGACTTTTTTCTGTGGGGACACATTAAAGATCTGGTATATGTACCGCCTCTACCACGTGATGTAGCAGAGCTCCGGGAAAGAATACGGGAAGCGACTGCTACAGTCGACAATGCCATGCTGGAACAGGTATGGCAAGAATTGGATTCTGGCATCTGCCGGGTCACTCATGGTTCGCATACCGAATGTTTGTAAAAAAAAACTTTCAGAGTTTCTCTTCAAAATGCAATATGTACGACATCTGTACAATGTTTAGTTCTTGTACGATAAATAATTGGAAGTGTTCCCGGACTTTATGTACACCACGTACTTAAGAATGTCTCAAACGTGTATATTTATTAAAGAAAGTGAAGGACAGCGGTAAGACAAGCCAAACTGGAGGAAGTATCCAACCTTTCCCATGCACCATGCACCTTTCGCAAGTGCATCGGTAGATTGGGCATAAAACACATAGTACACTACTGGCTATTAAAATTGCTACACCAAAAAGAACTGCAGATGATAAACGGGTATTCACTGGACAAATATATTAAACTAAAACTGACGTGTGATTACATTTTCACGCAATTTGGGTGCATAGATCCTGAGAAATCAGTAATCAGAAAAACTACCTCTGGCCGTAATAACGGCCTTGATATACCTGGGCATTGAGTCAAACAGAGCTCAGATGGCGTGTACCCGTGCAGCTGCCCATGCAGCTTCAACACGATACCTCAGTTCATCAAGAGTAGTGACTGGAGTATTGTGACGAGCCAGTTGCTCGGCCACCATTGACCAGACGTTTTCAGTTGGTGAGAGATCTGGAGAATGTGCTGGCCAAGGCAGCAGCCGAACATTTTCTGTATCCAGAAAGGCCCGTATACGACCTGCAACATGCGGTCGTGCATTTTCCTGCTGAAATGTAGGGTTTCGCAGGGATCGAATGAAGGGAATGAAGGGTAGAGCCACGGGTCGTAACACATCTGAAATGTAACGTCCACTGTTCAAAGTGCCGTCAATGTAAACAAGAGGTGACCGAGACGTGTAACCAAAGGCACCCTATACCGCCACGCCGGGTGATACGCCAGTATGCCAATGACGAATACACGCTTCCAATGTGCGTTCACCGGCATGTCGCCAGACATGGACAGACCATCATGATGCTGTAAACAGAACCTGGATTCACCCGAAAAAATGACGTTTTGCCATTCGTGCACCCAAGTTCGTCGTTGAGTACACAATCGCAGGCGCTCCTGTCTATGATGCAGCGTCAAGGGTAACCACAGCCATGGTCTCCGAGCTGATAGTCCATGCTGCTGCAAACGTCGTCGAACTGTTCGTGCGGATGGTTGTTATCTTGCAAACGTCCCCAGGTGTTGACTCAGGGATCGAGGCGAGGCTGCACGATCCGTTACAACCATGCGGATAAGATGCCTGTCATCTCGACTGCTAGTGATACGAGGCCGTTGCGATCCAGCACGGCGTTCCGTGTTACCCTCCTGAAACCACCGATTCCATATTCTGCTAACAGTCATTGGATCTCGACCAACGCGAACAGCAATGTCGCGATACGATAAACCGCAATCGCGATAGACTACAATCCGACCTTTATCAAAGTCGGTAACGTGATGGTACGCATTTGTCCACCTTACACGAGGCATCAACAACGATTCACCTAGCAACGCCGGTCAACTGCTGTTTGTGTTTGAGAAATCGGTTGGAAACTTTCCTCATGCCAGCACGTTGTCTGTGTCGCCACCGGCGCCAACCTTGTGTGAATGCTCTGAAAAGCTAATCATTTGGATATCACAGCATCGTCTTTCTGTCGATTATTTTTCGCGTATGTAGCACTTCATCTGCGTGGTGTAGCAATTTTAATGGCCAGTAGTGCAATAAAAACACAACCAATTTTGAGATCTTTCTTAGCGAGCTTTAAAGAATAATTTTGAGATGTGTTGTTAGTATTTGCAGAGGCAGGTAGTGTAGTTGATATAGTGTACGTAGATGAATACAGACGCTTCATCGAGAGACAAGCATTTCTGTATAATTCTGCAGCAAGTGTTCCGGCATAAAGACAAGCGCCGGCACGAAGATCAAGAACGATACAGCAGAGAGGGCTGTGAGACGACGTCAGCCAATAGCATGCTGACTAGGACCGCACCACGACAGGACCGGCCTCTATCCGAAGAGAATTTAAGCGCCGCTCCTGCCAGCCCTGGCCGGACGGTAGAAGATGCGAACTAGTACGAACGGACTAGAAGAGAGCAATAGATGAGCTGTGGCTTGTGATCCATATGAACTTGTATGATTAATTTGCATGGAATTTGTATATAACAAAGGACATGACTATTTGCAGGTCGCCAGTTGCTGGCGACCTATCATGTAGAAGCAAAAGTTAAGTACTGTCAATTCAATTACGGTAATAAACTCCATTAATATGATTTGTTTGTATGTTGTCTAGCTATCCGAGTACAGCTTCCTAGGCACCCTATGAGAGACGAGTACGCAGCATTCTACAGCAAGAATATCGTAATTTACGGGAAACAGTTCCCTTACCAGGCAAAACGTTTAATATTCCTTTCCGTTTCGTGACCAATGAGGCATTCCAGATCTGCAGAAATGTAATGAAACCATACTTACGGTATCACTTGACAACCGAGGGAAGAATATTCAACAGCAGATTATTATGAAGGGAACGAAACTCAGTAATTACACATTTCGTATGTTGACATAAAAATTAAGAACCATTGTGCTGGAACCCTTCCAAAATTAATTTTACCATTTCAACTATTTTTTGAGTGCCACCCAGCGTTACCTCGAATTGCGATGGAACATTCTCAAGACCTCTATGCGTCAGTACCCCAAGTGGAAACAAAACAATCACTTAATTACAACCACATCAGTCACCACCAAGATATGCTGAGCAATATCTTTAGGCATGCTTGCTACACCGCTGCCCATTTCATTTCAGAAAAGATGTTGCATGTGCTGAACACTCATAACCAGAAAAACAGTCGACTGTAGTTTATCACGTTTTATTTGCAATAATATTCCAAGAACTTTGTTTAGATGCTTCACTTATGACTTGAGCTGAAATCGATAGTTTTTAGGAATTGATTTGATCCCAAAAAGCTGTTTTAAGCATTTTGATGCCAGGTCTGAAACACGAAATCAGTCTAGTGAAAGCTATTTCTCTGTTCAGTTTCGTTATCTGTCAGATTGCGCGGCGCTGCATTTGACACTTGAATGGAAACAAAAGCGTGTCAGTTGTACGACTTCGCCACTCGCCGCTTTGAGGCGCTGTTCCTGAATTCCAGCGGACGTGGTGTGGACGAAACAGGAACGAATCGCTGACACGCCACCTGTCTGCATTGCTTCATTTATTAACGTAGGGTGACCCGCAACAGCGCCAAGTCGCAGCTGCATCTCCCCCAGACGTCCAAGTCGCGCAGTGCGCATCGACCCACAGAACGAAAACTATCAGCTTAATTATTCCCAACATGCAGGTTATATGCGACAGAGCACCAATTCGGACTGAGCAACTAATCCGCCATTCGCATGAAGTGATTCAGAGAAGCCATACTAAGTTTTAACAGAATGACTGATTGTGTATTTAAAGGCCACATTTGACTACTGTATGTTGAGTGTCTTAACGGCTAGCATCATCTCGCTCTCATGAAGACCTCACGGATCTTATTCTCGACTGCGTAGCGGAACGTTGCTCATATTCAAATGTACCTGCTAATACTTCCGCATTCTACGAAACATAAATATCTCCTTACTAGTGCCAACAGCTCTTTCGACAATTCTCTGAAATACTTATTTGGGGCCAGCAGCTGTGGCCAAGCGGTTCTAGGAGCTTCAGTCCGGAACCACAGGATTGCTACTGTCGCAGGTTCGAATCCTGCCTCGGGTATGGATGTGTGTGATGTCCTTAGGTTAGTTCTAAGTTCTAGGGGATTGATGACCTCAGATGTTAAGTCCCATAGTGGTCAGAGCCATTCTGAACCATACTTATTTGGTAACCACTTCCTTCTTCGAAATTATGTTTGTTTCCAGTGGCTCATACGATTTACTTGAAATTACGGCGACAAAACATCTGCTACTCGCGTATGAATTACTTATTTACATTGTAAAAGGTGCGTCTAAAACTTCTGATGAAGGGACTGATATGCCAATGAGCGTAAAAAAAAAAAATGCTTGACTACGCATGAGCCTGAAAGATCAAATAGGGAAACGCAGTACACGAAGCGAATACAGATTTTTCCGCTGTGACCTCTCGTCGTAAGTGTGACCAGCAGAGTGGCAATGCAAAAGCGTAACACATAAACTGCTAATTTGTTTAAAAAATGTAAAGAATGACAAACAACACATGTTCAAATGGTTCAAATGGCTCTGAGCACTATGGGACTCAACATCTTAGGTCATCAGTCCCCTAGAACTTAGAACTACTTGAACCTAACTAACCTAAGGACATCACACACATCCATGCCCGAGGCAGGATTCGAACCCGCGACCGTAGCGGCCGCGCGGTTCCAGACTGTAGCGCCTAGAACCGCATGACCACAGCGGCCGGCCACAACACATGTAACAAAGCCGTAAAACACGAGCAGAAAATCTGTTCACTACTGGCCCAGCATTTGAAACGGTTGATGATCGAGTGCTTCGTATCGATCATGAATCAGTATGAGAAAAAGTAATTAAAAAAAATGAACAAATACGAAGAGGATTCTCGCTCTGAGGGTTCCATGCAAACTTAATTTCGTATACAGATGATAATATACTGCTCAAAAGAGTAAGGGCAACACGACTTTGGGCGTCTGTCACACTCCACTGAGCAATAATTGAGGACTGGGTGTGTTCCTAAATTATACCTTATTTTTTTACAAATTAAGTAAACAACAAAATATCGTTACATCTTCATAAGATGAACTGAAATGTAACACAGGTGGCGAAAACATAATGGAAACAAGCATTCTTCTTGCCATCCTGGGTGTTTTTCACTGGACTTTGAGAGCTTCAGCAGTATGTAGGGCCTTCGTGAGCGTTAATCACTGCGTGATACCTACGTGGTCGACTCCATGTAAGTCTACGGAGGTCACCCTGCGGTATCTACATCTACATCCACATGGTTACTCTGCAATTCACACTTAAGTGCCTGGCAGAGGGTTCATCGAACCATTTTAATACTACTTCCCTACCATTCCACTCACGAATGGCGCGTAGGAAAAAGGAACACCTAAATCTTTTCATTCGAGCTTTGATTTTTCTAATTTTATTATGATGATCATTTCTCCCTACGTAAGTGGGTGTCAGAAAAATATTTTCACATTCGGAAGACAAAGTTGGTGATTGAAATTTCGTAAGTAGATCTCGCCGCAAAGAAAGCCACCTTTGTTTCAGTGACTATCACCCCAACTCGAGTATCATATCACCCCTACTGCGCGATAACACGAAACGAGCTGCCCTTCTTTGCACTTTTTCGATTTCCTCCGTCAATCTCACCTAGTAAGGATCCCCTACCGCGCAGCAATATTCCAGCTGAGGACGGACAAGTGTAATGTAGGCTGTCTCTTTAGTGGGTTTGTCGCATCTTTTAAGTGTTCTGCCAACAAAGCGCAGTCTTTCTTTCGCGTTCCCCACAATATTATCTATGTGATCTTTCCAATTTAAGTTGTTCGTAATTGTAATTCCTAGGTATTTAGTCGAACTGACAGCCCTTAGATTTTTGCGATACCCAAAATTTATCGCATTCCTTTTAGTTCAAAATGGTTCAAATGGCTCTGAGCACTATGGGACTTAACATCTTAGGTTATCAGTCCCCTAGAACTTAGAACTACTTAAACCTAACTAACCTAAGGACATCACACACATCTATGCCCGAGGCAGGATTCGAACCTGCGACCGTAGCAGTCCCGCGGTTTCGGACTGCAGCGCCTAGAACCGCACGGCCACCGCGGCCGGCTGCATTCCTTACCCATGTGTATGATCTCGCACGTTTCTTTGTTTAATGCCAATTGCCACTTTTCGCACCACACAGAAATTCTCTCTAGATCATTTTGTAATTGGAATTGATCGTAAATTACGCGTCATCTGCAAACAATATATGCCACTACTTTGTGGAACGCCAGATATCACTTCCGTTCTACTCGATGATTTACCGTCTATCACTATGAACTGTGACCTCTCTGAGAGGAAATCACGAATCCAGTCACACAACTGAGACGATACTCCATATGCACGCAATTTGATTAATAGTCACTTGTGAGGAACGGTATCAAAAGCCTTCTGAAAATCCAGGAATATGGAATCGATCTGAGATCCCATGGCGACAGCACTCATTACTTCATGGGGATAAAGAGCTAGCTGCGTTGCACGAGAACGATATTTTCTGAACCCGTGTTGGTTATGTACAATAAGTCATTTTCTTCAAGGTGATTCATAATGTTCGAGCACAGTATATGCTCCAAAATCCTACTGCAAATTGAAGTCAGTGATTTGGGTCTGTAATTCAATGGGTTCCTCCTATTTCCTTTCTTGAATACTGGTGTGACCTGTGCTACTTTCCAGTCTTTAGGAACAGACCTGTCGTCAAGTGAGCTGTTGTATATGATTGCTAAGAATGGCGCTATTGTGTCTGAAAGGAACCTGATTGGTATACCATCTGGACCGGAAGACTTGCCTTTCTTAAGTGATTTGAGTTGTTTCGCAACACCTAAGACATTTATTTACTTTTATGTCACTCATGCTAACAGCTGTTCTGGTTTCTAATTCTAGAATGTCCGTTCCCATTCTTCAGTGAGAACCCATGAGATTTGTTGGAGAGTCTGTGGTGGGACGTGGGACAGGACGACCTTGAACACGTCTGGCAATCCTGTCCGATATATGGACGAAAGGGGCTTCGAATGGGACTCACTGCTGGCCATTCCATAACGTCACTGTCCAAGTTTCGCAAGGCATCTCCCGTCAGGCCCGCCACATAGGCCCTGACATTAGAAGGAATTCATGGATCTGTACGACGTGCTGCCTGGCGGTAAGGCGATATGGATAACGACAAGATCCATATGGCTGTCGACACTGAAGCCTCCCAACAGCACCACAGCACCTTGGAAATCAGTAGATTTCCTGGGCAACGTTTGGCAGGTACCACTCACCACGTGTCCTCGCACACGAACACGGTCGTAACCTTGCATCCAAGGATATCTGAACCCGTCTGTAAATAACACGTTTCATCAGTGAGAAAGTAACCAGTTGACATGAGAACGACAGAACTGAAGGCGAGCTGCAAGGTATTGACGTATCAAGTGGGGTACTGCAACAGAGTCTGAGTCGTGAGGTCGTTTTTCGTAACCTGTTCATTACAGTCCGATCGAACACAACCGCTCCAGGGACCTTTTGAAATCGTCTTGCGGTGCTCTGGCGGTATCCGTACGACGCAGAAACGCAGAATGGTCACTATCGGACTTCAACTGCGGTTTTAATGCCTCGTTGACTTCGTCCATCACGACTTGCGTACTGACCTCTGTATTCTTAGCGTGTCCACAACCTATGAATGACACATCGAGAGGCATTGGCATGCGCAACACAAAAGGAAGTCCATTCTTTCTGGATCGAGCAGACCGCCCGTGTAACTTGTACTGTCGCATGCATGGGCGTGGCTGAATACAAAGTCGACAGATGACAAGTGCCATCTGTGTACCTTATTAGAAAACACCGAGACAGTGGCAATCATTGTAACGCATAACACAGCCAATAGATGGCGAATGATTTTAATTGTTGCCTGCATTGAAAGCGGGCATATCAAGCTTTGCAATAAGACCACAGGTAGCACCTGTGTCATCTTATATTAACATACCGGACGTTGATACATGTGTTCACTTAGTTCTTTTGAACAGTGCAACATTTGGCAGATACCACTCGCCGCGTGTCTTCTCACACGAACACGGCCGTAACCTTGCGTCAGAGGATTCCTGAACTCGTCTGTAAATCACACGTTTCGTCAGTGGGAAAGTTACCGCATGACATGGGAACGGCGGATATTAATAATTTGTTGTGGCTTAATGGTTTGGTATGTGTATTTCTAGTGGAAGCCACTCCGGGCGACTCGCGTGTCTGTAACGCATCCCAGTTAGCCAACGGGGAAACGGGGCCCACAGTTTAGCGTGAAATCAAAACCACATCTGGAGACTTCTCACACTCACATCGTCGTGAGAAGAAGGCTGCGTTAAAATGAAGCTGTGTTTGGTCTGGGCGGACGTCACAAGACATCCGTGCAAGTTGATCTTTCATTCCTTTACTCAGTGTTCTTATTACAGAGAGCAAACACCCGTCTGACCGAACACGCTGAGCTACCGTCCCGGCATACCGCTAGACCACAACACATACAATGAAGAGCTCTTCTATAAGTTTTGATCAGTGAGTTTCCTAGTATCTTTCAACTGTATAGACCTAGAAGCGTAAATTAAATACTCAGCCAAGGAAACGTAGACCTTACAATTTCACATAAATTTAAACTTTGTACCTCTAACCAATCCTGAGAAAAAAGGATCTTTGTAGACGGCCATATCTTTTGGTTGCGTTAACTTAGATGCTTATCTTATTTACTCCGCCAAGGAAGCGTAAACTTTAATATCTGACATAAATATCAGCTTGATACCTTTATCGATCCTGAGAAAAAGTGATCTTAACAGACTTGCAGACAGACCGCAAAAAAACTTTTTTTTTATATACTATTACTATATATTAACAATTTTCTGATTTTTTTCGTTTATTTATACTGTAAAAGTTTTCTTCTTATCAGATTTCACGATGCTGGATGAATGGGAAGTACGTTGTAGGTTTTGATGAGTTAATCTGCAAGTATTGAAAAATGTGACATAAAGGGCCGTACCTCGTTATTGCACTGACGTAGAAACTTAAATTTTTCACACCGCTAAAGGATCATAGATATTATTATGTGACATGAATTTCAATATCGTACCTTTAACCGTTCCTGAGAAAAAGTGGTCTTAACAGTGAGACAGACAAACACCCAACAGAGTGATCCTGTGAGCGCTCAGTTTCCACCGGCGGAGGTACAGCACTCTATATAACAATCACTTTTTAGAGATTTGGAATTTCCAAGGTATTCACTAAAATCCTACTAAACAGAGCAGACCCCTACCAGTCCATCAAATTGGAGAACACCAAGCAGGTTTCACGAAAGGACGACGCTGCCTAAAACAAACCCTAAACTTTAAAAACCTCGTAGAATACAGAAAATCAAGAGCAAAATAATTTCTTTCTACTTACATCAACATTAAAAAGTCAGAACTAGAATCTCTGATCTCTGTACTAAAACACTAAACCTAGACAGCAAAACCACAAACCTAATCAGATAAATCCTTACCCACACATTATCTAAAAGAATATTAGTGAAGAACACTCCGACCCTTTTTAGATAGAAACTGGTGTACGGCAAGGGGACGGACGCTTCCCACGGCTGTTTAAATGTGCGCTAGTAAAAGAAGTCAGAGAATGGGATACAAAGCCCATTAGTGGACTCAGACCAGGAACAAAAACAAAGACATTAAGGTCAGTTGCCTAGCTTTCGCTGACGGTATGGAATAGCAGAAGTTTCAACGTGGTAGGGAATCTCGAATGTCTGAAAAGGGAAATGCTAAGGCTCAATATAGATATAGTGGGGGACAGTGAAGTGAACTGGAAAGATGACAAGGATTTCTGGTCGGATGAGTTTAGAGTAACATCAACAACAGCAGAAAATATATAACAGTAGTAGGATTTGTTATGAATAGGAAGGTAGGACAGGGAGTGAGTTACTGTGAACAGTTCAGTGATAGGGTTGTTCTCATGAGAATCGACAGAAAACCAACAACGACAGTTCAGATATACGTGCCGGGGTTGCAAGCCGAAGATGAAGAGATAGAAAAAGTATACGAAGATATTGGACGGGTAATTTAGCAGGTAAAGGAAGATGAAAATCTAATAGTCAAGGGGCACTGAAATGCGGTTGTAGATGAAGGATGTAAGGGGTCCGTAGGCCCTTACTATAGATTTGCACTCGGCACAGGTCGATAGGGCGAACAATCGATTGTGTTGAGTTGCGAGAACGAGTGTGGAGCTGAGCCAGTCCCATGTTGCGGGTAGAGGAGTGTGGAGGCCTGTTGTTGTTGTAATGCGAGGCTTTATCGACAAAGGGAGTTGCCATCGCCGTGGTTTCACCCCTTTGTACTAGAATAATACCGGGAAAGTGAAGAAGTATAATTACGAGAGTGATCAGTGATATTTCTAGTGCCGATATTTTGGTTTCGCGTCTACCGCGCCGGCATCATTTTGGATTGCAGTGTTGGATTGCAGTGCTGGATTGCAGTGTTGGATTGCAGTGATGGATTAACGTGTGACGATAATGGAAAACGAAGAAGCCGGTGCTGAGATTAGCCGTAATTAGATATGTATGACGAAGGCAGTGGCTGTCTCCTCCTTTTTGTGTTTTTGAGACGAATATAGGTCCGTGATTAGTGAAACTGCGTTGGTGTTTTTCTTGTTACCAGACATTTCATTATTACAGCATTTGAGAAGGACGAACTGGAAAGTAACAACTTCCGTAGCAGTCAATTCCGATTGCCAGCCCCATTAGGTACACGGTCACATTAATAATAATTATTGGGCTGCTATTCGATCAGATCAGGTCGGCTAAAATAAACGGAGGTGTTACAAGGAGTAGAAGAAAGGGTTACGAAAGAATGTGGACTAGGTACTAAGAATGAGAGAGGGGAAAGACTAAATTGAGTTCTGCTATAAATTTCAGTAACTAATAGCGAATACTATGTTCAAGAATCACAAGAGTATACTTGGAAAAGGCGAAGAGATACGGGAAGATTTCAGTCATGGAATCCGGCAATTTCAATCATGAAATCCTGCACTTTTAGTAATAAAGCCACAAAGACTTCGCAACGATGCAGCTCGCAGTCATACATCGATATCACCGTGTGGATCGACCGCAGGTACACCGGGCTACTGACTAATAAGTCGACGGTGGCAGAGCACTGTATTGACACTAGGCACTCTATGGTGTGCTACAACGTCGAAATTTTAGCTTCGACTTCATCTTTCTGGGACTCACTAGTGAAAGAAGCAACTGAAATTCTGTTGTCAACGAATTTAAGTAATAAAGATAGCGGCTTCAGCTTGGACAAATCATGGAATCTGGCACTTTCTGTAATGAACTCACAAAGACGTCGTAACGATGCAGCTCGCAGTTCAAATAAATGACTCTGAGCACTATGGGACTCAACTTCTGAGGTCATTAGTCCCCTAGAACTTAGAACTAGTTAAACCTAACTAACCTAAGGACATCACACACATCCATGCCAGAGGCAGGATTCGAACCTGCGACCGTAGCGGTCTCGCGGTTCCAGACTGCAGCTCGCAGTGATACGTCAATATCACCGTGTGGATCGACCGTGCAGCCATAGATCTAATTTCATGGATATCTTGTACCGCGTCTTTGGCGCCTTGTGTGTCTTCGACAGCATACACAGGGGCGAGGTCCGCAGGCTTAAAAGGACGGATCAAGTGCTGGAGCGTCAGTCACCCGGCTCACTCTGAAGATGGCTGGACGGCATACAGTCAAAATATCAGAAGAAGAAGTGTAACTTACGAGGCTGCACGTCCGAAATTTTGCGGAACAGGAATGAGGGTTTCGTCGGCCAGGGCCATGGCTAGCTTAGTCAGACTAAAAAGGAAAAGAATCAAGGACAGGAATTCGCGGCCTAGGCGAAATCTCCTCCGCCTCTTCACAGGGCAATGTGACACCTGCCGATTGACGCCCATCCTGGCATGATGCTGGAGAGGGTGATAACGACATTACCCAATGGGATAAGGGCCGAGTACACCGTGCCTCCAGCCACTAGTCACCAGTAACCATTGCCAGTGATATCGATTCACTAAAACCTTGTCCACAGCCCTGCGTAAGGGAACTATCTTCCACCTCGTCATCCGACGATTCCCATGGCGGCCTGGTGATAGACTTCTCACTCACTGACTGTCACGCCAAGTCGGCACCACACACTGATGCACCCAGCCACCACATGGACGTACGATCGAGAGTTGTTTCGTGTACAGCATCTCGTCGGCCCAGCAGACCTTCTGGAGACTCCACACCTACCAGTCTCCCCCTTGGCAGAAAATACAAACGGTCATCCGCTCCCGTCCGACACAGGCCGTGGTTCGTATCCAGATGCCTTCCTACCAGGATCAACCGCGCCTGTTGGTGCCGTGGACCAGGTCATGAGTCCCCCTTTCCGACCCCACTTCCCAGTATCCACCGCCAACACCACAAAAGAAGGAGAAGATACCTCCTATCGCGGTTTATAATTCCAAGAATTACATTAAACTAAACACTGAACTGCAACGCCTTCTTAAAGGCCAACTGTGGGTAGTTTGTCAGAAAGACCATGACCAGTACCTGCTTGACATGAAGGATAACTACCTCACAGTTCTCAACTTTGTGAAGTCGAGGGCCATGATTTATTACACACATCAGGCTTCTGGTAATAGAAGAACAAAAATCGTAATCAAAGACCTTCTCTCCGAAGTTACAGAAACAGACATCAAGGATGAATTACACTGTCCCAAGTTCCTGCATATTTTCATCCACCGATACCATGATACCCAGACCTTAATCCCGTTATCAACCCATGTTGTCTGCCACTTTAGGAGAGAAGATGTCGAACGTATTTATCAAATGAGGAATCTCCCAAGCAACAACGTGCATATTGAACCATATGAAGGCCGCAACACTTGCGACACAGTAGTAATTACTGCTCACTGTCTTGTGGTGTATCAACTGTGCTGGCCCACATGCATTGGAGGATGGCTAACGCCCAGACTAAGAAAAACCAACATGCACTCAATGCTTGTACACGACCCCCACAATCTAGCTTCCTGGAAGGACTTCCCTTTATACCAGATGGCGGTGAAGTCTTCCTGCCATCCAAGAAGGAAATTGAGGACTAATCCTTGCCACTGTGGGAATGCAGTCATTTCCCCGTTTTATAGGGCCAACCCAATGCTCATCAAACTACAGACTCTCTTGCACGTGACACACTTATGACACAGCGATCCCTCCAGCTCCATCCTCTACTTTCGCCGCTGTAGCACAGTCTCCTCCTAATTATCCGTCTGCTGTGACGAATACCAAACTCCACCAAAGAGAAAAGCCATCTGCAGCCTCCTCACACTCACCTTTTTACATGCCACAACCTTCCACTGCTGCACCTTCTTCATCTGTCACAATACCAACTCCTGCCTGCTGTTGTTCAACCAGCTCCTCCAGGATCTCCCCTCGGTGGTCGAGACAGATGCTTTGTTTTGGATGACATGCGAGAGGTCTTCCAGGTCATCTCCCTGCTCACGCTGCCCTACGTCAGGCTGCTTTCACGAAACAGCTCAGAAGATCCATCGGTCAGAGCATGGGCTCTGAAAGGTCATGGCTCTTGTTGAAGGTTTCAGCCAGATTTTAACTGCGAACCGCCTACCACACAACCACCAGCTCCTCTGGATCTAGTCATCCGACAGCGTTTGACAGACTGATTCAATGTCAAACATCTAACTTGGTATTCACACATCGCTACTCCCAAGGGCAGACTCCTCCTTAAACTGGAACGTACACTGACACTGTCACTCTATGACTCTCACATTCCCGCACGTATACATGTCTACTCCAACTGCCAGCCAGAAGCTCTGGATGTGGCCATTTTCAAGAATGCGAGTCCAGTGCGCTACCCACTATGCCACCTCGCTCGGTAGGGAGCCTGATAAGATCATCCCCAACACTAATCATCCGCCCCCCCCCCCCTATGCGCCAAAAATAAAAAGAATAGATCTGTCTGTACGCAAAATTGCGGAGCACAGTAGAAAATTACCAGAAACAGCGTCTCTGAGTCATAAGATGAGCTCTGAGAATTTCTACTCACTCTCCGGAATGCAGCAGCGACCTGGTGGTGGCGTCGCCAGCATCGCAGCCGAGGAAGACGTAGGAGACCATGCCCATGACGGTGACGATGCCGACGATGACGTTCCAGCCGGCGAGGTAGCGCGCGCGCGGCCGGAACTTGGAGATGACCAGCCCCGAGGTGAGGATGCCCACGGCCGAGAAGACGAGCCCGACTGTACCGGTCACCAGGCTGGAGACGCTGGCCGACTGCCGGTACTGCGTCTCGATGTACTTGGGCATGAAGATCCAGTAGGGGCTGTAGCCCACGAAGTAGAAGATGCCCGCCAGGTTGTTGCACATGAGCGTCGAGTTCCTCAGCAGCCTCTTGAAGGTCTTCATCATGTCTGATGAGAAAGGAAAAAAAGAAAAACTGCATGAGCGGAGATTGCAGTATTGTTCGTCAAGCATAGCTGTAAGATTTTGAAGATAAATCCTACTGTGGCTCGAAGCGGTGTTATAGGTGCCTTGTCAACCAGAGGTGTATCGAAGGAGCATTGCTTTAGACTACAGTGAACCATAAATGGAAACTGCTGTCTGAGATACACTGGACAATACTGTCCATGCATCAGTGACCTATTCTGTACCCACCAGCTACAAAAGTTTCCTCAATATGGAGTTTTGTTAAGATTTTTTTAACATTCAGACAACACTGCCTTAAGACAAGAAGCGAGATCAACATTGCAAACAGCTTCCTCCAAGAACTGACTTGGAAGGCGAGGGGGCATATCCCTCAATCCGTAGGACATCAGCGTTGACACTCTGCTCCTATGTAGGCTAGTACAATGATCCTGCATGAGGACATCGCACACAAAGAGCATTGATGTAGTCTTGATTTAAACGGTATATCTCAGTAGTGAATGTCTCAAGACAACTTCACTCCGCCAGTAGTACCACACTGTTGGCCACTGGAGCTGTATCATCTAGTATAAAGACAGACGTTGCTGTGCAGACAGAGAGAAAATCGACCCAAGGCACTCTCTGTTCCCGGGTTCGATTCCCGGTGGGGTCAGGAATTTTCTCTGCCTCTTGATGACTGGGTGTTATGTGGTGTCCTTAGGTTAGTTAGGTTTAAGTAGTTCTAAGTTCTAGGGGACTGATGACCATAGATGTTAAGTCCCATAGTGCTCAGAGCCATTTTGAGCCACTCCCTGTAAAACGATCGTCAACAGACTAGATCCATTTCCCATTCACGTTATAGCTTTCTAGCAAGCTTAACAACTCTGGAAAGAAGACGCTAGCTGGCCGCTGTGGCCGAGCGGTTCTAGGCGCTTCAGTTCGCTGCTGCTGTTGCTGCTACGGCAGGTTCGAATCCTGCCTCAGACATGGATGTGTATGATGTCCTTAGGTTAGTTAGGTTTAAGTAGTTCTAAGTCTAGGGGACCGATGACCTCAGATGTTAAGTCCCACAGTGCTTAGAGCCATTTGAACCATTTTTGAAAGAAACGGAAAGTTGAGAATCAATGCTGACCTCGCTACTGAATGAATAATTACCGCTGTCTTTCGATATATATTGAACACTAAACCGACGACGCACTGGAGCCCCGAAATGGAACCTCTGAAACAACTGAAAGTGTTCTCTGAAAGTGAAGAAAATACTTCCATTTGAGGAGAACCACACGTCGCCAAACACTTGCTGATGTATTCAAAAATGGGACATCCTTTCATAAAATATAATCTGATAATTCAGAATAACATGGCTGTCAACGTCAACACATCCCACCGTTCCCACCCCTAAACACACTCCATATCCTATCGCAAAGCAGCTTTAACTGACTACCTCTCCCAGACAATGAAATCCGCTCCGTCTTACCTCCTTATTCACTTTGACTCCTCATCCCTTCCACTCTTGATTAGACCATCCTGTCTACACATCAAACTCCGTCTCACTTTTTTCTTCCCACTATCCACCCCATCTCCACAGTTACAACCAAAAAGTCCCCCATATTCTTTTTGCCCTCGTCGGTCAACTTTGTACAACACATTTTCTCCTTCATAGACTCTTTTCTCGCAGTGCAAGTCCTTCAGCTTTTAGCCGAAAGTGTAGTATTGTTTTTAGAAGGACGTCACCATTTCTGTGATGTGTTTTTAACGTACGTATTTCGGTTTTTGTCTTTTAGTCTTTAGATTTTTAATTTAAAACACCACAGTCTTAATATTTTTAATGCAGAAAGCCAAAGAATTCATCCCTCGAGCAAAGCACAATTTCTTATTTTTCTCTTTATTCTCCAGACATGTTTCGCTGAAGTTACATCATCATCAGTGGGTTTTACGAAATTTGCTATAAAACAAGACAAATGTTTTTTACTACTAGCACACACACAAAGTTGAGTTTATTAAGGCAATATTTACATATCTGAAAAATGGAGAAAATTTTGTATACTAGTATATACCTTGTTATCACATGCTGCGGATTTCTTGGATTTTGTGTAATTCAATGTAGAACTTACTGTTCTATATTAAAGTCTAAGATGGCAAACTTTGGAACAAAACATCTACATCGAATTACATAGAATCCAAAGAATTCACAGCATGTCGTAACAAGGTGTGTACAATATTTTGTCCATTTATTTGTGTTGTTGTTGTTGTGGTCTTCAGTCCTGAGACTGGTTTGATGCAACTCTCCATGCTACTCTATCCTGTGCAAGCTTCTTCATCTCCCAGTTCCTACTGCAGCCTACATCCTTCTGAATCTGTTTAGTGTATTCATCTCTTGGTCTCCCTCTTCGACTTTTACCCTCCACACTGCCCTCCAACACTAAATTGGTGATACCTCGATGTCTCAGCACATGTCCTACCAACCCAGCCCTTCTTATAGTCAAGTTGTGCCACAGGCTCCTCTTCTCCCCAATTCTATTCAATACCTCCTCATTAGTTATGTGATCTATCCATTTAATATTCAGCATTCTTCTGTAGCACCACATTTCGAAAGCTTCTATTCTCTTCTTGTCTAGACTATTTATCGTCCACGTTTCACTTCCATATATTGCTAACCTCTATAAAAATACTTTCAGAAACGACTTCCTGACATTTCAATCTATACTCGATGTTAACAAATTTTTCTTCTTCAGAAACGCTTTTCTTGCCATTGCCAGTCTACATTTTATATCCTCTCTACTTCGAACATCATCAGTTATGTTGCTCCTCAAATAGCAGAACTCCTTTACCACTTTAAGTGTCTCATTTCCTAATCTAATTCCCTCAGCATCACCAGACTTAATTCGACTACATTACATTATCCTCGTTTTGCTTTTGTTGGTGTTCATCTTATAGCCTTCTTTCAAGACACTGTCCATTCCGTTCAACTGCTCTTCCAAGTCATTTGCTGTCTCTGACAGAATTACAATGTCATCGGCGAACCTCAAGGTTTTTATTTCTTCTCCGTGGATTTTAATACCTACTCCGAACTTTTCTTTTGTTTCCTTTACTGCTTGCTCAATATACAGATTGAATAACATCAGGGAGAGGCTACAACCTTGTCTCACTCCCTTCCCAACCACTGCTTCCCTTTCATACCCCTCAACTCTTATAACTGCCATCTGGTTTCTGTACAAATTGTAAATAGCCTTCCGATCCCTGTATTTTACCCCTGCCACCTTCTGAATTTGAAAGAGAGTATTCCAGTCAACATTGTCAAAAGCTTTCTCTAAGTCTACAAATGCTAGAAACGTGGGTTTGCCTTTCCTTAGGCTTTCTTCTAAGATAAGTCGTAAGGTCAGTATTGCCTCACGTGTTCCGACATTTCTACGGAATCCAAACTGATCTTCCCCGAGGTCGGCTTCTATCAGTTTTTCCATTCGTCTGTAAAGAATACGCGTTAGTATTTTACAGCTGTGACTTATTAAAATGATAGTTCGGTAATTTTCACATCTGTCTACACCTGTTTTCTTTGGGATTGGTATTATTATATTTTTCTTGAAGTCTGAGGGTATTTCGCCTGTCTCATACATCTTGCTCACCAGATGGTAGAGTTTTGTCAGAACTAGCTCGCCCAAGGCCGTCAGTAGTTCTAATGCAATGTTGTCTACTCCGGGGGCCTTGTTTCGACTCAGGTCTTTCCGTGCTCTGTCAAACTCTTCACGCAGTATCATATCTCCCATTTCATCTTCATCTACATCCTCTTCCATTTCCATAATACTGCCTTCAAGTTAATCGCCCTTGTATAGACCCTCTATATACATCTTCCACCTTTCTGCTTTCCATTCTTTGGCTGGCTCTGAGCACTATGGGACTTAACATCTGTGGTCATCAGTCCCCTAGAGCTTAGAACTACTTAAACCTAACTAACCGAAGCACATCACACACATCCATGCCCGAGGCAGGATTCGAACCTGCGACCGTAGCAGTCGCGCCCATTCTTTGTTAGAACTGGGTTTCCATCAAAGCTCTTGATATTCATGCAAGTGGTTCTCCTTTCTACAAAGGTCTCTTTAATTTTCCTGTTGATCTCATTTTTGAGACGTTTGTATTCCTTTTTGCCTGCTTCATTTACTGCATTTTTATATTTTCTCCTTCCAGCAATTAAATTCAATAATTCTTCTGTTACCCAAGGGTTTCTACTAGCCATCGTCTTTTTACCTATTTGATCCTCTGCTGCCTTCACTATTTCATCCGTCAAAGCTACCCATTCTTCTTCTAATGTATTTATTTCCCCCATTCCTGTCAATCGTTCGCTAATGCTCTCCCCGAAACCCTGTACAACCTCTGGTTCTTTCAGTTTATCCAAGTCCCATCTCCTTAAATTCCCATCTATTCGCAGTTTCTTCAGTTTTAATCTACAGTTCATAACCAATAGATTGCGGTCAGAGTGCACATCTGCCCCTGGAAATGTCTTACAATTTAAAACCTGGTTCCTAAATCTCTGTCTTACCATTATATAATCTATCTGATATCTTGTAGTATCTAAGAGATACTATCTAGTATATAAGACATTTTTATTTGTGTACTAGTAGTAAAAAGTATTTTCCCTGTTTTACAAATAAAAATAAGAAACTGTGTTTCGCTCAAGGCGAACCCTTTCCAAAAACAAATCTAATTGTAAATAAGCACAGACGGAAGAATTTCAACCTCAAGAAGATTAATTCACCCCTTTTATGGCTTTTTAAAACCATCAGTGAAGTTTTCATATTTTAATATTTGTTTCATGTTTTTCAAAGATCTTGGCTGCAAAGCGGATGGAATTTTGTACCGCTATGGGCTCCCTCTCGCCCCCCCCCCTTCCCCACACACCCGCCCCTATGGGATGAGGATTAAATATGAAAAAAGCAGACCTAATGCTGTTTGGCTGTTTCTAGTTGTTCTTGTGAGTCACATATGTAACGAAACTGACGTTGCTTCGCTTGGCTGTTACTGTAGCTGAAGCGTAATAATGGTGTGGTACTAATTGTGCGCCAAGTATGTGATTGTACTCACCTGGACAAGATTTATGTCCAGCGCGAAGGGGACTCCAATGAGGCAACGACAAAGTCGGAGGAATACGTAGCACATTTTTTACTTCCATGTTGTACGTACGGTGAACAGAGTTACTTGTAGCAAAAATTTTATTTTAGGTGTTCGTGTCACTTCCATGTGACGAGGACCAGAGGAGGTTTACATACCGGACAGAGAGGTCCTCTCGGGCGGGTTCTCGGCCGCCGCCAGGGCCGCTTTGTCGCCCTTGGCCCTCAGCCGCTCCTGCTCGATCATCCGACGGACGGCGGCCCGAGGCAGCTGCTTCGGGAAGAGCCCGATCACCGTCGCCATCACGAACAGCATCACCGCCAGAACCATCCATCCTGCCGCACAAAGAAAGGCCGTCGCTGTCGCAAGTCTAGCGTCGCCAATAGGCTAAGCAGTAGTGGAATGGGGACTAATATTATTCTGGCAGCATGACAAGCAATACTTCTTCACCTAGTGAAATGCTCTTATTATGGCCACAGGAAATTTAAAATAAATTCATAAAAATGATTTCAAAGTTTTCACCAACAGTTGTATATGACGAGAGTTGCATGCTATTCTCATGATGCCATTGTGATATTTTACGTGTTGTCCAAAAATTTAGTATACAAAAGTTAAACGTTAGCGAGAAATGGTAGTATATTGTTAGAAAAAGATATCCATGGCGTATCGTAATTAATATAGAAAACTGACTTAGCTGAGAGGACACGATAACAGAAGCAAAAACGTTCGAGTAAAAGTTGATCCGCGACCGAGCTACTTGCTACAAAACGGCCAATGTGTGATTACGGGTTGCCACACTTCAGTATGTAATACTCTTCTAGTTAATAGAAATGCATTTGAAACGTAAAGTTTTCGATTAAGTTCTCATCTAATTATCGTAAACTTTCACTCAAGGCTTACCTTAACAAGAAGTGCAACGCTTCTTCAGGACATTATATTTTACAATTTACTGTACGCTCCCAGCTGTTAAAGCAACAGTTATACGTGAAATCGTCAAAATTGGATGGAATACTGCATTCGCCGCTACAGAGAGCTACGAACTCTTTTAAACACCTCCGGACCATCTCGTAAATCACGACAAGTCTGTACAATCACTGCTTCGGTTCTTCGACAGTAGCAACCACACGCAGGAAAGAACCCAAACGATTGGACTTAGGTGATCTTGGAAGCTAAGGCACAGATCCTTCTTCACCCATCCGCTTGGACCATAACTACTGGCACGTTACATGTAGTTTTACCCTAGCAGCAAAGTGTACCGATGCCCCATCATTCAGATACCACATAACCAAACTATGCTATGGACTATGGGTGAAATTTGAGCGCAGTTAGATCAGGACTGAACTGAAAAGCTGACATGTCAAATATATTTGCACTAAGACAATATTTCACAGTGACATCAGTAGCAGCTGATAACCAGACTTTCATAATAATCTCGCAAAACTGCTAGTTTCTAGACCTATTTTTATTAGAATGTCTGTTACATTGTAATTTCACTGCAGTATTCGTAAATAATTGTGATGTACATTGTCTGAAATATTATACATAAAATCAAAATTTAATAGTCGGCATATAGCATACAGTAGTGCTCAAAACAATGAATTATTTCTGAAACTGAGAATGCGGAAGAAACTTCACAGCAGATTAAAATTGTGTGCCAGCCCGAGACTCGATCTCTGGACCTTTGCCTTTCACAGGCAAATGCTCAATGAACTGAGTTACCCAACCACGACTCACGACCCGTCATCACTTCCGCCAGTACCTTTTCTTCTTCCTTACAAACTTCACAATAGTTCTCCTGCGAATAGGGATATTGCAGTTTTCTTAGTGGTGGGCGTGACAAGACATCCTGTGAAACGTTACAAAATGCCTTTTCCGAAAACTACCTAGCATAGGTAATTCGGAAACCCACTCACGGTGGAGGTATTAGAACTAATGGCAACAAATAGGCCTGACCTCTTTAAAGATATCCGTGTCAGAACTGGTATCAATGACCAGTAGGCAGTTATACCAACAATAAATACCAAAGTACAAAGGAGAACTAAAACAAGTAGAAAGATTTATTTTCAACTATACAAAGAAGCAGTAATGAGGAAATTGACTCCTTTAGTTCAGAACAGAAGCCTATAGAGGAACTATGGCTCAAATTTAAAAGAATATTTGACCCTTCGCTAGATAGTTATGTAGCTAGCAGGAATTTCATGATGACAGGGATCCTCAATGGAATACAATCACTATAAAGAAACTTCTAAAGAAACAGACAGATGCATAATACGTATAAAACGAACCATAGAGCTGTAGATTGGGTGATACTAAATGAAACACATCTGGTTATGAAGACGTAATGCGTGAAGCCTTCAACGACTACCGCAACAGAATGATGTCATAAGATCTTCCACAAAACCCAAAGAAATCTGATAGTACTGTAAGTAGCACTGTAGTTGGTGTCCAATCACTCACGGATGAGACGAACTGAAATTGAATGCAGTAAAGGAAAACCAGAAGCGCTTAACTCTGTTTCCAAATGCTTCTTTACATGAGTATTGGCCCAGCTTCAATCTAGTACCACTGAGAAGATGGATGATACAGATATTAGTATCACTGGCGCTAAAAAACAACTGAAATCGCTAAAATTAAACAAAGCTCCAGGACCCAATGGGATCACTAATTGATTCTACAGCCAATTTGTGGCTGAATTTTCGCCTCTGTTAACTATAATCTATTCTTGAACAAAGAACGTCGCTCAGTAGTTGGAAGAAAGCACAGGTCACATCTGTCTACAAGATGGATAGGAGACGTGATCAACAAAATTACCATCCAACATCCATTTGTTATAAAACCTTAGAACATACTCTGAGCTTAAACAAACGGAGGTATCTTGGACAGAATGACCTCTTTCATGCCAACATATACGACTTCACTTTTCTCATATGACGTAATGAAAGCCATGGATTAAGGCAGTCAGGTAGATGCAGTATTTCATAATTCCTGAAAATCGTTTGATTCAGTACCACACCTACTCTTATTATTAAAAATACGATCGTATGGGTACCAAGCAAAATTCGTGAGTGCATTGTGGAATTTTTGGAGTCATCGACAGATATAGACGTAACTTTGGGTGTATTCCAGAGAAGCGTGTTGGGTCCCTTGCTGTTGATATTGTATGTTGGTGAACATGTGGACAATATTAACGGTAACCTCAGACTTTTTAAATGTTCAAAAATGTAAAATTCTACACTTCGCAAAACAGAGATGCGTGGTATCCTATGACCACAGTATCAACGAGTCACAGTTGGAAACGATGATCTCATACAAATACTCGGGTGTAACGCTTTGTAGGAACATGAAATTGAGAGATCGCATAGCATCAGTCGTGGGTAAAGCAGTTAGGAGACATCAGTTCGCTGGTAAAATACTGGGGAAATACCATCAGCATGCAAAGGAGATTGGTTACAAATCAAACGTGCGATTTATCCCACAATAGTGCTCGACTGAGTGGGACCCGTACCATATAGGACTTGTTTAGGACTTAAAGGGGCTACTGAAAGCATGCAGACAAAGGCAGCACGAATGTTCACAGGTCTCTTACTGAGACGGAGCTATGCTGTGCAGACATTCATCTATCGTATATTCTACATCTTTGGATTTCGTGGTGAAGTTAAAGTTTAACTACACTGAAGCGCCAAAGAAACTGGTATAGGCATCGATATTCAAACACAGAGATACTTAGACAAGCAGAATACTGCGCTGCGGTGGGCAACGCCTATATAAGACGCCAAGTGTCTGGTGCAGTTGTTAGGTCGGTTACTACTGCTACAATGGAAGGTTATCAAGATTTAAGTGAGTTTGAACGTAGTGTTATAATCGGTGCAGGAGCGACGGGACACAGCATCTTCGGAGTTAGCGATGAACTGCGGATTTTCCCGTACGACGATTTCACGAGTGTACCGTGAATATCAGGAATCCGGGAAAATATCAAATCTCCAACATCGCTGCGGCCGGAGAAAGGTCCTGCAAGAACGGGACCAACGAAGACTTAAGCGAATAGTTCAAGGTGGCAAAAGTACAACCCTTCCACACATTGCTGCAGATTTCAATGCTGAGCCATCAACAAGAGTCAGCGTGCGAACCATCCAACGAAACATCATCGATACGGGCTTTCAGAGCCGAAGGCTCATTCGTGTATCCTTGATGACTGCACGATACGCCTCGCGTGGACCAGTCGACACCGACATTGGACTATTGATGAGCGGAAACATGTTGCCTAGTCGGACAAGTCTCGTTTCAAATTGTATCGATCCGATGAATGTCTACGGGTTTGGGGACAACCTCATGAATCAATGGATCCTGCGTGTCAGCAGGGGAATGTTCAAGTTGATGGAAGCTCTGTAATGGTGTGGAGCGTATTCAGTTACAGTGATTTGGGACCCCTGATACGTCTAGATACTACTCGGACAGGTGACACGTACGTAAGCTTTCTGTCTGATCACCTGCATCCATTCATGTCCATTGTGCATTCCGACGAACTTGGGCAATTCCAGCCGGAAAATGCGATACCCGACCACCAGACTCCCCAGACATGGACCTTATTGACCATATCTGGGATGGCTTGCAACGTGGTGTTCAAAAGGGATCTCCATCCCCCGTACTCTTACGGATTTGTGGACAGTCCTGCGGGATTCATGGTGTCAATTCCCTGCAGTACTACTTCAGACATTAGTCGAGTCCATGCAACGTTCTGTTGCGGCACTTCCGCGTGCTCGCGGGGGCCTTGCACGATATTACGCAGCTGCGCCAATTTCTTTGGCTCTTCAGTGTATATCAGTTTTGGGGAGTGGTTTCTCTTTGTTGCCCTTGTATAACTCGACGATAATTTACACTGCCTTGGAATCACTGTCGTGAAATAAAACAAGCAGCCATTCAGCTAAAGGAGTACTGCTAAAGACCACAATATTATATTCACGCTTTTACTTGGAGCAATTGCAGAAACCTTGATTGACTTGAAGCTGAGTTTAGAAGGAATATTACGGAAAAATAAAAGTTAAATTCCTGCTGCGGTCCTGACCAGTAAATACAGAGATGCTGAGTTCAAGTTTGCTTGGTTTTATGAGACAAATGCACATGGTTCCCAAATGTTTAGATTTAAAAAGCAGGACCCAACCGTAAAATCGTCTATCGTATAACCAGAACTTTGCTTTGCCGTAGCTATCAGTATAGTGCGTAGTATTGTACAGTTTAACAAAAAGACATTGAAAATTACAAGAAAATACAATGTGAGTTGATTATTTACTGCAAGTGCGACGTCAAATAGTAGTGTCACTCGGTATTTACAAGTTCAATACTTGATTATGATATAAAGAAACCTACCTATTATTTGCTATTCGTGAATTTCTGGGCCACATAGGAAAAAATACAAGAAACTGTATAGCCTTACAGAAGATTCGACGGTTGATGAGTAACGCATTCTACTTCGGGGGACGCTCCTCATTTAAGCAGTATTTCCTAAAATCCAAAGAAAAGTGGACTAAAAGGCGGCTGTTATAACAGAATATAGAAATTCCTGTTTCTGCAAACATCTGAGAATGTATAGAGGATGATAGTCTGAGGTTTCGTTCAGTCAGTATAATCGTGTTAAACGTCTTTTTATAGATCTTGTTACTCACACAAAAGACTCGGGGAGAAATATAACCAACATAACAGCCATATGAGTGTCCTATTTGCGAAAACCTTGATCTACTTGAAGCTGAGTTTAGAAGGTATATTACGCAAAAATAAAAGTGGAATTCCTGCTGCGGTCCTGACCAGTAAATACAGAGATGCTGGTTTTACGAGACAAATGCACGTGGTGTTTTATGTTCCGATCAGGTCTCACTGTTTAGTTCAAAATAATCAATGCAAACTGATGGCAACATATGTGAACATACAGGAGCCTGTAAAATGCCTGGCTTTCTACAACCGCACAAAGGGATCTACGAACATCCGTAGTGTTGGGCGCAAAACAAGCACATAGCCCCCTGCTGTGCTCTAATTTTTAAACGTCTGCAGATTATACCCCCAAGTCATTTACAAAATGAACACCAGTAAAAATACACAAAGAAGGGTATTCGTCAAGGAACATAAAATTAACATATCATGGAAAAGGTTGTCATACAATTAGTAATAGACATTCATGCCACATTATTAGAGAGAATGAAGTTGTCTCTGATTGATAAAGGAATAAAAGCACATACCAGCAGCAGCAGGAGGAGCGACAAAAACGGGAGGATTTAAGGGCTGGGCCACACTGCAGATAATGAAGTGCTTTCGTCTCTGTCGTAGCTCAAATGTTAACTAGCTTTCGGCAAGTGAGCTGCTTGCAAGAAACTGTGAAAAAATGCTTTTCTGTGTTGTATTCACAAAAGTTTAGCAAATTAATGTATTTTAATGCTACAAAACGTTTTTCGGTATCATTCTGAAGAATTGTTTAGATACTAAGTCAAATTCCCTTTACTTTGCACGTAACAATTTCATTGTAATTAAATGCTTAAAAGTAAATGCTGTTTGTACTTAAGGAATTAAAAGTTTTTAAAAATTATTTTGTTTTTATCACTGAATAATTTTCTTATTGACAACAACAAATATATTTTTAGATAAAACTTATTTCTCTTTGCAGAAATATAATTTAAAATATATAAATGAACACATAACGTAATTGCCCAAGTAGAATGTAGCAGAGAAAAAAGCAGGGAGCCAAAGTTTAGTAAAACCAGTCGCTGGCCAACTCAATGCTGAAATTTGTGGAACCTTCTGCGTCAGCATCTAGTATTCAAAAAACTCCAGACCAAAATGATATGCAAGAAGATGTTGTAAGATTATCTCACTCTGAAACTGAATTTATAGGTAATGAAAAAACTGATAGAAATAACAAAAATTAAGAGCCACTTAGAGAGGATATTCACGGAGAAACTGAAGAGCTCAAGGAAACTGTAGAAAATCTTGTAGATAATTGTAAATTGAATGAAAAAGACTGGAAAAGAGCGCACGAGATAGAGAGGGAGAAAATGAAGAAGGAAACTAATATTTTGTTTTCGGACGTCTTTTTGTTTCTGTACACAGGCAAGGCGATAAGAATAATATGAAAGGTGCTAACCGACAGTTAATGTCTGATTTGTTCCACATCAGTCAACCAAATCGTGAGAAAATTCAGAGAACCTAGATTGCATACTCAACTACAAACCGAAGTTTGTACTGTTCTTGCTGTAGGGTTTTTCGCACAGGCGCACGTTTGAACAATACATCTAAATTTGCTACTGTTTTCAAGCTTAGTCCTAAGTTGTTCTAAGAAAGTGTTTACGACCAACAGGCTTTTCCTAATATCTGTATTGGAAAAAGTGGCTTTTATTAATAAATATTTATTAAACAATATTACTTGCTCCGCTCCAGAATGACTGGGGTTTCCCTACGTACCGTGCGCTGGCGTAACTGTCTTTCGCACAGCTGGCCACAGCACTCAAACCCACTATCTACAAACGCGAAACCTCAGGAAAAGATCAAACTTGTTTTCCAAAATGGAGTACCTTAAGAATAAGTCTAATCGCCCATACAACAATTGATCATGTTACCCAGACAGCATTTGAAACAGTAAACAGGAAATTGAGAAATATTTTAAAAAGGTTTCTAGACATCACGTTGGTTTTTCTTGAAGAAAGATCTTGCATTCCTCGGACACAGGGAGTATACGCTACGGGAAGTAAAGGAATTTTCTATAGCTGACAAACTTATCTAAATATGATGATGTACTGAGAGAAAACTTGATCAAGGTTGAACAGTCCACTCAGTCACAATTGGGCAAAAGATTTTCAAGCAATACCCCACAACACAAAGTGAACTGAGCTTCTGGCTGGAATTCTTAAATTTTAAGTGGTTACAAATAATTCGAAGTATTTTTGTATAATCTATGACAGCATGTAAGGTACTCCTTATTTACAGATTACATTTTACTCTATTATTTCCCAAATTTACATTTTACACTGATTCTGTAGCAGTCAAAAAGCCCTGGCAGCAACGCGAAAGGCATAGCAAGCAGTAAGATTACGATTCCCACGCTGGCTGAAGAAGTCGCTGGACCGGCTCGCATTGCCTGTAGACAATGGGGTTAAGTGCTGTGGCTAGCAGTGAGAATGACAGTTACGCCAGCGCACGATACGTAGGCAAACCACAGCCATTCTGGCGCGGAGAAAGTAATTTTGTTTAATAAATATTTGCTCATAAAATGCACTTTTTTCCAGTACAGATATTAGGAAAAGCCTGTTGGTCGTAAACACCTTCTTAGAACAACTTTGCGTCGGAAGGAAGTAGTCACTCCAATAAACAAATGAACAATGCTGAAGATATCGAAGTTGTACGAAGAGTAACGACGTTCCACGACTGTGAGTACGAGATCAAGACTGCGCGCCATTCGCCAGTCGCCCATAGGATGCCTTCCGATCTAGTTCCGTCGTAAGACAATCCTCTCGGTAAATACCTTGTTTTGAATTAAAAGTAATAGATTATTTCTTTAGTGGCGTATAATGGCGTTCGTGAATAAACATATCGTGAGGGCAAGCAACAATATTATTTCAACTAACATAGCTTCCCGCTTTCATCACATAGAAAGTACAGAATTCAATTTCCAGAGAACCCGATGATGCTGATACTGCTTCTGCGTGGGGCATCAGCTACGAGAGGTTCTCGGCAGAACGGGTAGGAGGAATTCGCAGGCGACGACTGACTTAGATAATCCGAGGACGGTTTGTATTAATCTCTGTGAATCCCGGACGGAAATGCACGGCCAGTCATACTATACGCCTCTTATGCCATCTTCTACAAACTTGCCAACTACACTGTGACACTTTTGGATATTTAGTAAAAAAAGAAGGGGGGATCCTAGAAGCACACCGGACATCTCGCACGTAGATCAAATCAGTGAAATCATTCTTTACTTTCACATAGAAAGCAGAAAAGCAAAAGTAAAGGAGTCTTTTTAGGTTATTTTCAGCAAACAGGGAAGAAAGCCACTAACAGAACAGAAGATCTTTGCAGGTACTGAACAGGATCATTTGTACAAGACCTAGATTCAAAAGTTCATTCAGGAGTTCAAAGAAGAATTTATGAACTTAATCAAAAAGCCTTGTTTGTACCCTGTGCAAACAACTCTCTCAGTCTGTGTAGCTTAATCGGTTTTAAAACAGCTGAGACTTTTGGGACAAACTACTCTCACAATTACAGTTTTTCGTCGCCTTCAGTACCAGGTTTCGTTGTTTTTGTCTTATTGCGGTTATGATTAACGTTCCTAATATAGCAAAACCGCGCAATTGTTAGTAAGGATTTGACGATATGTGCCCAGCCTATCTTTAGCTATTCTGAGCCAACATTTTACTGTTTCTCATCTGAGTGCTTATCTCAGCTCCCTCCTAACTTTCCGAGGCACAGTTGAAAACCATCTCCGAGTATGACTCCCCTTTTGATCTCTGACAATCCCGAGATTTCTCCTAGAAACTTGGCCATTTGTTGTTGTCCTTCGGACTTACGTTTTTTTACCAATTGCAGGAGATATTAAAAGTTTTAGAGATAACTGGCTGTGGGTAGTTAACAAGCATAGGTGGTAAATGGGAGATGTGCGTAGAGGGTGAGGAGCTGAGACTGCGGGAGGCGTACTCACCTATCCACCAGGCGCCCAGCCAGCGCGGATCCTTGGTCGTGATGGTGGGCGTCAGGCTGGGAGAGATGAAGAACTTGAGGCACAGCGAGGCGAGCGAGTAGCCGATAGCCGGACCCAGCATCCGCAGGAAGTACGATAGGCCTGCAAGCAAAGCGCAAGTGCGTCACTGCAAGTTTACGATCGAGCATATGCGTAGCTGGAACATCTGAGGCAGCAGATATTATTTTTCCCTTATAAAAATCTAATTTCTACTCATTTACCAAATCGATCTACAAGACATCCTCCCCCCTCTGGAACCTCTATTCTCCTCCAGTCAGATGTTTCTCTCTCCCTCTTCAACCGAACTTCTCCATCAACCTTCCTCACTCTTCCACTCAATCTTCGATGATAGAGACTGCCAGACTGCTGTCTGCTGAACATGCTGTACACACGACGGCATAACAGTTGAACATCGATTACCATATTATGTTTGTACACAAAGCTCCTATACGATGTGGTGGCCGCGCGGTTTGGAGCACCTTGTCACGGATTGCGCGGCAGCTCCCGCCGGAGTTTCGAGTCCTCCCTCGGGCATGGGTGTGTGTGTTGTTCTTAGCATAAGTTAGATTAAGTTAGTTTAACTAGTGTGTAAGTCTATGGACCGATGACCTCAGCGGTTTGGAATTCCCCACATTTGAACATTTTTGAACTATGTGTTGGTGACATTCACAGGAAATACAACCTCGACATGCTGTAATTACTCCGAACTACGTCTCCCTAATCGAATGAGTAGAAATGTCCATATAGTGTGGAAGTAGTGACTATTTTGTAGCTTAAGTATTCACTATATAAATGCCTGGAAGTGAAACATGGACGGTAAATAGTTTGGACAAGAAGAGAATAGAAGCTTTCGAAATGTGGTGCTACAGAAGAATGCTGAAGATTAGATGGGTAGATCACATAACTAATGAGGAAGTATTGAATAGGATTGGGGAGAAGAGAAGTTTGTGGCACAACTTGACCAGAAGAAGGGATCGGTTAGTAGGACATGTTCTGAGGCATCAAGGGATCACCAATTTAGTATTGGAGGGCAGCGTGGAGGGTAAAAATCGTAGATGAATACACTAAGCAGATTCAGAAGGATGTAGGTTGCAGTAGGTACTGGGAGATGAAGAAGCTTGCACAGGATAGAGTAGCATGGAGAGCTGCATCAAACCAGTCTCAGGACTGAAGACCACAGCAGCAGCATATAAATGCCGTGTGGCATGGTCCTCCCGTCGGGTAGATCGTTCGCCTGGTGCAAGTCTTTCGAGTGGACGCCACTTCGGCGACTTGCGTGTCGATGGGATTGAAATGATGATGATAAGGACAACACAACACCCTGTCCCTGAGCGGAGAAACTCCCCGATCCATCCGGGAATTGAACCCGGGCCGTTAGGCATGACATTCCGTCGCGCTGACCCTCAGCTACCAGGGGCGGACAGTATTCACTATTGTCGAAACACATACCCATTGTGAAGTATTCGCTGTTCGTTACTTTAGTTACTGATTACTATTACATGCAGATCTCTTCTACGTCTGGAACCGCATGACCGCTACGGTCGCAGGTTCGAATCCTGCCTCGGGCATGGATGCGTGTGATGTCCGTAGGTTTAGTTAGATTTAAGTAGTTCTAAGTTCTAGGGGACTGATGACCTCAAAAGTTAAGTCCCATAGCGCTCAGAGCCATTTGAACCATTTTTTCTTCTACGTCCATGTGTGATGCCGACTGATCAATTTGAAGTAAACAGCTGTACACCTTCAGTCGTAAATTTTGAAATCTATTAAGCTACCGCTTTCGATGTTACATGACATCGTCATCAGGTCACTCAGCAAGGATAAATCGGGTAACGGCCTGATGACGAAGTAATGTGGGACCGACTCCGGTGGCTTAATAAAGAGTTCGAAATTCACGGCTGAAGATGTTCTGCTGCTTAAAAATGGTTTATCTTTTTATTTTTTTGTGAACCCTCCTGTGGCTGTAATACTATCGATACAAATCACATTTTTGTTTATTTCCTGGCTCTTCTATGACAGAAATCACAACGTCTGCTTCATTTCCGCTACACGATAACTGCATCAGAATATGAGAAAATGTACTACATTATCGTCAGTGAGAGCTAATGTGAATATTCTTTGTGCAACAGAAGTAATCTATCCTTTCAGCTCAGATCGTAATTTAATTCTAAGGTCGAACTGAACACTTTCCAAAGAACGTAGGCAGATCGAAGAAATTGTCGTCGTTGAATACAGTTCCTACACTAGTCACTCAGCCAATCTTTTATTCGCGTTTGGATTCGTAGGACAAACGAGTCGTGTCCACGTGAAAGGAAATGGAGGCTTACGAAAACCCAGCAAGACACGGACACGAACTGCGTGCGAAAAAGAAAACACGGCGAGTGACAAAATATTTTCGGTAGCACGTATCACTGCTAATCTTGCACTGGAAATAATAGATTATAGGAATTCGGTAACTACCCAGGCGGCACGAACTGCCAGTGGGGAAGAAAACATACGAGTGCCGAAACGTTTCACGCAGTAACGGCACAATACTTTGAGTCTCGTGGCGTATTCGTTATTCAGTGACGAGTATACACGATCGCTTTGTGACTCGTATTTTAGGTTTCGCATTACTCAAGCCCGTGCACTTTCCGGAGGTGGTGCTTTACTGTGGATGTTCCACGCCTTTGCTGTGATAAACGAAAAAGTGGTTGATTCGCGCTCCACAGTCTGATTCAGACCCCTTCCGCGTGTTTTCTTCCACCGAGACGTCAGCGAGTCAGAACGAAACAGTTTATCATTTACTACTGTTGAACGTTGAATTGGATGCCAGAGTTGAAACACAACCTTGGAAACACCCTATTCTAAAAACTGTCTACGCTCTACGATAGGCAGAAAGCCCAATCAGACAGTGGAGTGACGAAAGTGACCTTCAAAACTTCGAGCAAATTCTTGCCTCCGTCTCCAAAACAATGATCTCTCTTTCTTATCTGTCGTGGGAAAAAGTTTTCTTCCAATGTCTGGGCAGCTGTTCCTGTAATATTCCTTGGTCTTCACATAAAGTAACGTAATTAATAGTGCTCCATTTATAGAGACTGATTCAAAAGTAACTGTACTCACTTCGTGGGTGTAGTGTATGATCAAAATAAGAGTAAAATGGTAACTAAAATTTGTCTGAATTTGCTTTATTTCCAAGAGTAAAATGGTAACTAAAATTTGTCTGAATTTGCTTTATTTCCTAGCTGGGTAACATGATTTGTGGTAGGCATTACATCATGGGCCAGTACCGGCTTTTGGCGTGTCGCGTTCTCCTGCTTATCGACCGATGTTGCTTTGCACACACCTCTACACTACTCAATTGATTCTGGCACGAAATGCCTTTTTTTACTTAACTTTTGTGTAGTCCATTGTACTCCATGGCACTCTCGTAGTGTAGTGGCACCTTAAATCTGTCGTTAGTCCATAGCCTACAGTCACTGTGTAATGGAAATTTTTGGAAATTTGTGGTAAGATCTTATGGGACCAAACTGCGGAGGTCATCGACCCCTAAGTTTATACACTATTTAATCTAACTTAAGCTAATTTACGCTAAGGACGACACACATATCCATGTCCGAGGGAGGACTCGAAGCTCCGACAGGGTGAGCCGAGCAGACCGTGACAGGACGCCTGAGACGGCGCGGCTAACCTGCGCGACCACTGTGTACTGTACGATGGAGTACTCAAACGCCGCGCGGGGTAGCCGCGTGGTCTGTGACGCCTTGCCATGGTTCGAGTCCTCCCTCTGGCATGGGTGCGTGTGATGTCCTTAGCGTAGGTTCGTTTAAGTTAGTTTAAGCTGTGTGTAAGCCTAGGGACCGATGACCTCAGCAGTTTGGTCCCATAGGAACTTAACGCCAATACCCCCCCCCCCCAAAAAAAAAAAAAAATCCGCAACGCTAAATGTGGGGATATGCAGTTCCTTTACACCGCAGGAGAAAGACAACGCGGGAGTAGCAATAAGACAGCATGTGGAAATTTTTCCAAACAGAAGAGTACCGGATCACACACTTTCACAGCAGTGGACAGGGGTTTAAGGGAATGTGACGTTCGTGGTGCGCCTCGGTTAGGTCGGCCTTAACTGGATGGAGTGCGTATAGAGAACGTTCTGGAAAATAGATGAAGAGCCGACCACACGTACCCGCCGTGTAAGTACCACTGTGGGGGTTTCTCAGTCAAATGTATGGCCCCTGCTTCGGAAACAGCAATTCCATCCATTTCACCTGCAGCAGGTGCAGGAGATGACGCCTGTAGACCACCCTAGACTTCAGGCTTTCTGTCAGTGGTTACTCGAGCGCCATGCTGCTTATGTAGCGTTCGGTCGTCGGGTACTGTTGACTGATGAGAGACTCTTTACCCGGGAGGTTATCGTGAACGCTCATAAGGTCCACGTGTGGGAGTTTCAGAATCCTCAGCTAACTACAGTACGAGGATATCAACATCGTTTTGCAGTGATAATTTTGTGTGGTACAGTGGAGGATCAGTTATTCGGACCACATGTTATTGCACTGCGTCTAACTGGCAAGGTGTATAGACAGTTTTTGGAATATGAGTTGCGTGGTCTGTTTCATGATGTTCCACTCGCTACACGAACCAACTTATGTTCATGGACGACGGTGTCCCTGCACAATTCAATCGGGAGGCAACAGGGTATCTCAATCTTACTTATCCCGGTAAGTGGGTAGGTCGCGCGGGACCGTTGCTTGGCCCGCATGATCTCCGAATCTTAACCCCGGACCTCTACCTTTGGGGCTGTCTCAAAGAGCTCGTGTATGGTGTCGCAATTGAGAATGTAGCACAACTACAGCAGCGAAGTGAAAATGGGAGTGCAACAGTGCAGAATGAGATGAACGGAGACTGAAAGATCCCCAGAGCGTTAAGATAGTGAGAACATCGCTGTCTTCGTCTACAAGGACATAATTATGAACATGTTCTGGGCTGAACCTACAGTACGTAGTTGGATTGAATTTTGGATCCCTTCGTATCGTTGGTTTCTAAGAAAAACTAATTTTGTGTTGCTCTTGTGGTGCCTACTTTACTACATAACACTGAAATAAAACAGTTTCAGGCAAAACTTGATTTAACATTTTACGCTTATTTTGATGCATGCATAACACCCACCACGTGTGTACAGTTTTCAATCACCCTGTATATTTCAATAAAATCTCGGCAAGTCGTTCTGATGTTGCACTGGGAAGACGAAAGTAAGTTCTGGGATTTGTGCCAACTCCCTTAGTTTACTCTCAACTCTTACTGTCTTTTACTGAAATACATTTCCCCCTAAACACAGAATGGTTTCGGATACCACCGCTAAACGTTGACAGCTTGTTTGATGTGGGGAGATTTTGGTGTCCAGTGGATGTCTACAGGCTCACTCCTCCGGCTCACTCGAGAGTGCGGGACAGATTTTGAGCGGCAGGGCAGGATCGCGGGACACTGGGGCGGAGAGCGACGACAGCACTTACTGATGAGCGCCGGCGTCTTGGACTTCTTGATGTTGTCGTCCATGTAGGAGGTGCCCAGCGTGTAGTAGAGCGAGCCGCCGATGCCCGCTATGAAGTTGGCGCCGAACAGGATGAGCTGCGGCGCGAGGCTGCCGGCAGAGCTGTCGCACGGCACGCCCCCCTCTGGCCGGCACAGCACCTTGCGCCGCTCCTCCTCTGCAAAGCGCGTTTTACTCATGAAGATGGATGTCGAAACGTGCGAAACGCACGAAGTGAAATACAGTAGAAAAGCAAGTCAGAGTAGTCAATGTAACACTTCTCCTGAAGGAAACGCCAGAGAATGTCATTTCTTACTCTTATTAATTTTGAAATTCATAACATAACACAATTTAAGTACAAGAAAAGATCATTACTTTTGATAATATTGCTACAAAAACCACAGATGGCGATCACGTCACTTGCTGAGTAGCGTAGATCATATTTTCTTACATTGTGTTCCGTGGAACTCCGGGGTTGCGTGGAGACCACTCAAGAGTTTCACGTAATTTTAATTTCTTGTTTCAAACATTCAAGAAATTAGCCAAAAAATAAAAATTAAAGGTTTTCGATATAAGGAAACAGAATAACAATAGCCTTCACTTCTACTTACTAATTTGCACAGTTGGTACAATTGCGACACCAGTACTGGATAACGCTGTATTTAATAGAGACCAGACAGCAACCACCGACGAATCTTGGCCTGGGATGTGTCTGATCGATATGTGAAATTTGGAACAGGAAAGACTGAGGCTTGGGATATTGTTTTCTGGAGCTTGGGATGGGTACTAGAGTTTTGTTCTGAGGTGAGGATATGGGTCCTACGTTTATTGCTGCTTGGTTGGGTAAATAGCGGCACGTAATTATAGATTAGGAAGAGGAAGCGATCTAAAGTTGTCTCGGGATAGAATAAGGGGAGATGGGAGACGGGAGGGAGGATATGTTGGAGTAGAAGCGACAGCAGCCCAATGTTGAGGAGAACTGAGGAAACAATGGTGTCTTAAGCTTCAAGTTTATAGGGGGTATGGCACCTACGAAGTTCAGAAAAAGCGTCGGGGGGTGTGGAAGTGAGGGAAGGGGACATGACACTACAGTTGAAGTTCAGCTGGTAGTGGATGCGTATGAAAAATAAAGGCAGGTACAGCAGGCGAGGTGGGAAACTTTATGGTCTAGGACTTGCAAAAAGTGCTAAAGTTATGGAGGTATAGTGATCTAAGCTGTGTCGTCGAAGATGGAAATGCCATATTTAATTGTAGACATTTGAAATATATGGTTGCTGTCCTCAATTCGCATAATCTGTGCCAAGATAATTCTGAACGCATAAGCGTTTCATCATGTAAAGACATCGAAGTTAAGGAAACATTCTTTCTAAAAGTCGTAAACTTAGTAGCTTATTCACGAGATATCTGTAATGAAGGTTACACCACCTGGTAACAAGCTTTCTACATCCATGACAGAAACGAGACTATTGCTTTCACCAGAACAACTGGAGATACCTGAGAACTAAAGTCACTGACTAGTTACTAAACTCTGTACACCGAAATCTTTTACCATGCATGCAATAATACTCAGTTGCTAATGTAATCTGTTGAACACACTTTATGGAGAGTGCTGATAAAGTGGTAGAGCAATGTTTTGTCATTTAAAAACTTGCTGAAAAATTTGAATGAATGCCTGATGGCATGCACATTTGTTTAACAGCACATCGAGCATTTTTTTGCATTCATACATAAACAAAACTATTAAAATTTGGAGGAAACATGCATCATCCAAAGATAAAATACATGCACCATTTCGATCATGTTTACCGATCACTTTTCCCTCTGACACAAATCTGTACAGGGTATTAGTGCACAGTAATTCATCATAATTTTGTAGTTGAACTTAATGTCAGTTTTACGAGATAATGTCAATAAAAGTGTCAGTCTGCTATGCTCCTTTTTAAATTACCTTGTCCACAACCCAATACAATCATAATGAGCTGTATAAATCTGAAAGTTTCAAGTATCATTTAAATATCATGTTCTCATCTCCATAATGCCGTACTAAACTAATGTTACTGTGTGCAGGATTAGACTGAGAATATCCTCCCTTAATTTCAGGCCTTAGATGATTAGTACTTTGGCTAGAACCCGGTATCATAGCTACTCTTATGGCTGATGACTAATTAAAACCAATAAATGATAGGGTGTCTTGTGAAGAAACTTTAATGTGTTCTAGTCGCACAGCAGCTATCAGCTGTTACTTGTTCACAAATCATTATCGATTATGAATTCCAGATACTTCCAAAGACTTATACTACCACTAATTGGATTAAATCAACACGTGCCTTTGATTCATGGCAACCCTGTCAGGATAGTGTTTTGAGGCAGCTTTCGATTTCTGCAGTGAGAGCAATAAATGAAGGATAACTTAGACTTAACTTTATTAATGTAATTTACGCCTTTTTCTTCTCAAGAGACATCAGGCAATTTTTGTTTCGCTAGTCTATTTGAATTATGCAGTGCCATTATGCACCATTGATTATTTTGTGACATTGTTTGTGATAACTCCCGTTTTTTTTCAACTATTCCAGTGTGTTTATGTAAATCTGTGGTTGGCTAGTGTATTGGTGGTGGTTACATGAGAGTATTCGTAACAGTGTGAGGTTTAGGAAGTTAAATCACCCAGATGTGTTCCTTGATGAATGAGCTAATTTAGCAAGTCAGGTAGAAGGCAAAAAGATAATGAGGAAGTAAATAACCTTGACGTCAGTCTCGACTGCAGTATGCTGTAGGAGATGGGTAACCAAATTGGCTATATTTAGTACTTTTGGACTACAATCTTATGGATTTGTAGGTGGACTTTAATCAAGTTGCCTGAATGAATGAATAATTTAAACATAATATAACACGACTAGTAGGTTGTGGACAGCATATCACACGTTACTGTATCAACAGGTGGTACACACAGATTTATTGCGTATTAATGGCATGTTAAAACGGCAGTAGTTTGAATTAACCCCATCTCGCATAACACCACGACTTAACCCTTTTACAAAATTGATAATTATCAGAAACGATGTATATCTCTATCTGTGAGTTCTGTTTCATTACGCTAGGTTATACTTTCAGCTGATGTATACTGTATTTTGAATATACCCAGAGCGTAAGTATCTCTGTCGTAATATATTTTGTTTACCAAATGAAAAAGACAACATATCTTCTAAAATATAATCTGCCCATCATATAAATATGACTTTGTTTATAATTTTATGATGAGAATTTCTTTTACTTTGTAAATACTAAGCTAATAAGTGCTTGTTTTTCCCGCTCTTTTAACTACTATCGTTCATAACTAATGCGATGTTTGGAGTCACTGTTGACAATAGAAACAGTTAGAGAAATGAATACTATTTCCTGATAAAAGCACGTTTCATATTGTATTGGCTTAGCACAGCAGATGTATGCCTTGTGTCATGAGAGCTGAATCCCAGTAGCAGAAGACGATTGCTTTAAGACACTGATGTGGTGGAGTCAATGTCTGTCCATTCTTCACTGGACAGGCGATAGCATCCAGGAGAACATCAGCTGCCCCTAAGCCCTTCACTGGTGCCAGCAGCATGTGCCAAGGTGAGTTCACATTTCCGACAGCGCAGCTTACCCCAAAGTTGTTCCTCTACAGGTCAGTGAGTCGGCTGACCGCGCCCTTCTGCTGAGTGGGTCACCAACCCATCTGTCCATGTGTGTGCGTGCTGTGACTGTGTGGTGGAGCGGGCAGCTGTGGCCGCGCGGTTCTAGGCGCTTCATTCCGGAACTGCGCTGCTGCTACAGTCGCAGGTTCGAATCCTGCCTCGGGCATGAATGTGTGTGACGTCCTTAGGTTAGTTAGGTTTAAGTAGTTCTAAGTGTAGGGGACTTATGACCTCAGATGTTAAGTCCCATAGTGCTTAGAGCCATTTGAACCAATTTTGTGTGGTGGACCCTACCTGTGCCCAGCTGCATAGCTGTTTTTACCATGTCAAAACAAAACAGAAAATTTTAAAAATGGTTCAAATGGCTCTGAGCATTATGGGACTTAACATCTATGGTCATCAGTCCCCTAGAACTTAGAACTACTTAAACCTAACTAACCTAAGGACAGCACACAACACCCAGCCATCACGAGGCAGAGAAAATCCCTGACCCCGCCGGGAATCGAACCCGGGAACCCGGGGAGAAAATTTTAATAAACGTTTTTGGAACAGTGATAAAAAGTTTTGTAAAACATTTTTATTTTTTAAATTCAGTCTTGATCGCACCACGTATGCTACAACAACATAGGTAACCGGTTTCGGTCATATCATATGACCATCATCAGACCCATGGCATCCTTCGAAGATGGTAGGTGGAGCACTCTTCTCAGCTGCTGTGATGTCAACTGGTGTTGACCAGTCAACCAGTTGACATCACAGCAGCTGAGAAGAGTGCTCCACCTACCATCTTCGAAGGATGACATGGGTCTAATGGTGGTCATGTGATATGACGGAAACCGGTCACCTATGTTCTTGTAGCATACGTGGTGCGATCAAGACTGAATTTTAAAAAGAAAAAAAAATTTAAAAGAGAAAATGACAGCGTGGGATGGCAGGTAGTGGTGTGCTGGTAGAGCTGACGCACCCAGATCCTGGACCCAACCACTATAAAATCATACACGACAAAGGCGAACATTTCAGAGCAGACTCATTCAGCACTAGGAGTCAGCCTATGAATGGGCAGCTTAAGGCACCCCACACCCTGGAGTGGCCAAAGCATGCTACTTCAAAGCTTCTGCCACTGACGTGCTCCCTGGGAACCAACTCAACAAGCATTCTTCAAAGGGACCACCCAGCTCAACCCTTTCGTCATCTTGCAGCAAAAGCGAGACTTCTGCCACTCAGTGGACATTGGTTGCATGCAGGCCAGGAACAGTCTCTTAGGGCCCTCCTATTTGATCAGCATCACAATGGTGACAGCTATAACTGACAACGATTCTTGAAATCCACCTGTACTGAGTTAAAAATGGGTGGTGGCCTACGTATCTTTCTCTCTGAATGAACAGCTGACGTATTGCGGAGATTAGTGACAATCAGATAATAAGAAAACGTGCAATTGTAAGCGAGGTTAGCGAGGACCTTAGGCCACGGTGTAATTTTTTCACCGTCAGTGCTTACCGGAATAGTGATCATTATGTGTAGCAAAATTTTGTTTTGCGTGTGCATACCAACCTAATGAGTCAACTTAGAGCCATGCTTTCAGGTTGCGAAAGAAACCTGTCTGCTCTTTTAGAAACGTGAGGTCCCACAGAAGTCCATCCCATTACCGTCTAGCAAAGCTTTCAGTAATGGTGCTCTAACTGAGCCACTCCGATCTTGACACGTTGTTGCACTGTAGCACATTTTGTTAATGCATCAGTAAATACAACTTGGGCCTGTAACTCATTTGATTAAGCATGTCCAGTGCTTGAATGGCTAACATTTCATTCAGTCTTAGGATCCATTCCCATAACGCTCAGAGTCCTCACCATGGAGTTTATTTTCACCTTTCGGTTTTCTCTCTGATATGAATTCGTACAGGACAATAACGCGTAACAATACACCATGATTTGTAGTCAGATTTACTGGCAATTTTCCAAGATAAAGTCGATGAAAGTGCCAGTTTGCTACGTTCCTTTTTAAATTACCTTTACACAGTCCCAATGCAGCCACAGTCTGTCGTATAAATCTGAAAGGTGCAGATACCATTCAAATATCAAGAAGCTATCATCATAAGGCTGTGCCGAACGAGCGTAACCGTGAGCGCAAGACTGGACTGAGAATATCCTCTCTTGGTTTCAGGGTTCAGACTCTCAATACTTTGACTAGAACGTGGTATGGTCATCGCGCTTTTGGTTGACGCCCAGTTGAAAACAGTAAAAGATATGAGATATCTACTGGGAAAAGTTTCCACTGTGTTCTAGTAGGACAGGAACTGTCAGCTGTTATTATCTCACGAGTCGTTATCGATTATGGACCGCAGATACTTCCACAGATTTATACCAGCAGTAGTCACATTAAATCAACAAATACCTTTCAATTCTTTTTCAGTTACCTGCACAAGAGGATTATTTCTAATTTTTTTTAAATATGATTTTTTTGCTGTTAAAATAGAAGAAACACATACCGTAGAAACTTTGGAAAATAAGTTACTAACGTCATCCTACTGCGCGACAAGAGCAGCGCATTGTCGAAACAGAGTACACATTTCGTATTCCTGCAGACATTGTCCTCCTGCGGTACCGATAACAGGTGTATCGTAGTGTGCAGAATAGATTTTTAAATGGGATTATTTCTCACTGAAACATGAAAATGTATTTTAAAGCAATTCCGATAAAATTAAGTTTCTAGTTCTTTCCTTATTCGTAGGTGAACTGTTGAGTGACAGGGAATTTTTTGTGACCATAAAATCACGCAACATATTAATACGATTTCCACACCAAAACATCAAGGTTTTAGACCCCCCCCCCCATTACGATACTCATTTTTACTTCTTCCCATTTCTGAATTGCACTTAATTTCCTTGAGTTACCAAAAGAGTCTCATCACTTATTTCGTCCATAAAGGTGCGCGCAAAAGGAACTCCACTTCGATCCACGATTGTAGCAAAAAGTAACTATTACAATCGATCTTGAACACTCAGTATTTTAAGCTGTATTCATCACCATATTTATGATTAACATTGTGGAGTACATTTTCGTCTGACAGGAATCTCTCAGTGCGCAAAATGTTTTTGTTAGCTTATAAGCAAATCCTCAAGTTCGTGTTTAACTTATGGTTGTTACAGAAAGAGGTAGAATTTTCTACTTGTTCTTATACCACTTATACCAATTCTGATGTCTATATTACTTTTCCATTTTTTAAATTTATTTTCAGTAATAGTACACATACGATAGCTACATGAACTAACTAATTTCTTTTTCAAGCAGTATTTAATTAAGTTTCATTCTGCTTTGCTTAGTTTCATGAGTGCCAATGACAGTAGTGCCTTTGGTTGATATGAAACCATTTTATTTAAAGAAATGTTCGCCGTGTATTATATCTGCAAACCATGCGAATGTAAAAATTCAGTGATGCTAAAAATGGTTTGCTTCTAGATTGTAACAGCTTAATTAAAAAGACATCATTAACCATTTTTCAATAAGCGTCTTACTTTTTCCCAAAAATTTCTTATTTTAAAGATTATTCGTGTTTAATATTTTGGTGTTCCAGCGAGTTTCCATCATAAAATATATTACTTTTCAAAATTTAATGCCATACATTAGTAACTTCGATTTTTATGTTCCATAAATGTACACATTCACTAAAATAGCTTGTTAGTTTGTTAACTATTCCAATCAAAAAACTTTGCTTTCTGGAAATATTTTAGCCAACCTGAGGAATCTTCGTTCGCATTAAACTGCTGTCCTACAAAGTAGTGCCTACAATTTTGCTATTTTCTGATTATGCAACTATTAGTTATATCAACTTACCTGAGTGCCCATTTATCTTTGTCCCCTTTAATTTTCCTGTCTTTTATATTAATATCTAAAACACTTCAGTATTTTACCAATTTGTAATTTTCGTTACACGTGCCACGATAAATAAGCATTCATAGGTTCCTAGTTAGTGGCGACTTTTGAAACGTAAAGTCTTTATTACGAAAGAGATTCGAAAATTGTGAATATGTTTTGACGTCAGCTGAACATTTTATTAGTGACACATGAAAATTTATGGTGGACCGTGATCCGAACACAGATACACTTGTCGCTTGTGGTCGCATTTACCACTTCGGCTATCCGTACCAAAACTTCAGTTTACCACGTTGTCCATTGTAAAGTAACATACAGACACTGTATAAAGACTGGCATTGTCAAAATGAGTGCGAAACGTATTCTGTCAGTTTAGCTCGTTTCCGCAAGTTAAAAGGTGAACATCTATGTGAAATTGGTGTTAATCGTCTTACACGTATAGATAGTTCGTTAATCACTAACATTTGTGAACTTTTTGAAAATTCTTGGAGGAGATGTCACTTGCTGATCTATGGTACGATATATAGATCTTTAATTTACAAAGCTGATCACTGAAATAAGCTGTGAATTAATGAACGTGAAGAGAAATGGAAACTAAATTCTACTGTGTAGTGTAGATCATTTATAATAACAGCTAACCATCGTCAACAACGTCAGGAAGGAGATGAAAGGATTCACTATAACAGACGCCTGAGGCAGAAGCATATGAACCAGGTCGATGAGTTAATGATATAGAACAGTCCATTAATAACTCCACTCTTCTCTGTTAATCGGATCTTCTCAACAAATTTTTAGTGAATTCATATAGTGAACGTAGAAAGGGGAAACCTCACGATTTCTGTCCAGTAGTATACCCCAGACACAGTACGTTAACTCACAGAAGGTAAGAGAGAGAAAAGTATCCAGTTTTTAATGACAAGCGGAGCGCACTCACCGATGAGCTCGCTGGTCTCGTTGGGGTTGGCGGTGGCGCCGTACTCCCGCGTCAGCATCAGCGAGTCCTGGCCGGCGCCGTACAGCAGGTGCGGCAGCGCGTTGAGCAGGCAGAACGCCACCACGGTGTACAGGCCGAACGTCATCCAGCGCGGCCGGTGGCCGCGGCCCGCGTAGTACGTGATCACCGCCGACACCAGCATCGTGCTGATGTCGTTGCCGATGGAGATGAAACCTGCCGCACACCAGCACGCCGTGTCTCAGGTCGCGGCGCAATCTCAGTTAGAATGTATACGACCAGTAATCCCCCTACCCTTTCCCCCTATTCCCGATTCTTTACAGAAGCAAGCCGGCCGCTGTGGCCGAGCGGTTCTAGGCGCTTTAGCCCGGAACCGCGCTGCTGCTACGGTCGCAGGTTCGAATCCTGCCTCGGGCATGGATCTGCGTGATGTCCTTAGGTTAGTTACGTTTAAGTAGTTCTAAGTCTAGGGGACTGATGACCTCAGATGTTAAGTCTCATAGTGCTTAGAGCCATTTTTTTTTTAAAGAAGCAAACTCCCATGTACAAAACAGATTCAGACATCTGATTAAATATTTGAAGTGAAGCATGTACCGGGTTCCCCCCCCTTCTCCTTTTCCTTGAACACATTCGCACACTATATGTTGTCTGCCGCATGATCCCCCTCACCCCCTGATGTCTCCCTTCCTCTCCAACCCCAGCCTGTTGCCGCGCCTTTACCGTTGTGTCCCACCCTCTCTCCATCCCACATCCTCCGCCTCGTTTCCTAACAGAACTTCCACCATCGACCTCCCCAGATGATGAGCTTCGCCCTTACATCTACCCTTCCTACCAACTCTAACCCCATCTTCCTCCTGCCTCCTCCTCAGGGCTCCCTCTCCTCCCCCTCCCTTCTCCTGATTGGCTTTCCCCTCCTACTCCCCCTCCCTCTCTTGTGCTCCCCTTCAGTGTCTCAGCACTCCCTCCTGCCTTGTCTTCTCTCTTCATCTCCTGCCCCACCAGTCTCCTGTACACACTGACACCCCTACTCTTTTCATCCCACCACCTCCCCTGCTGCCCCTTTCTCTCCCCTCCTTTTTCGTCCTCTCTGGCCTCTCCCTCGGCAGGTCCCACCTAGCAGTTTTATTCTTCATCGTGTATGCTCCAAGTGGGTTTTAAGTTTGTTGTTCTGCAGTGTTTTTAATAATGTGGCCAACTTTTAACCTGCACATGTACATTCAGTGTCTTCTTTGCGTTTTAAAAATCGCTAAATGTGTTTTTTAACTTTATGTCGACCTTTTTAATTGTCCCCCCATGAGTGTCTCCATGCCAGTTTTACCTCCATTATCTCCCCTTACTCTGTTTTATGTCCCCCTTTTTTATTGCCTTATATGTAACATTTTATTCTTGTCTTAGTTGTCATGTCACTCAGCTGAAGAGCGACGGATTGTGCCGCTGACAGCCCTCCCCTGCCCATATGGGGCAGGAGAATGAAATCACAATAAAGAAAAAAAAACCTGTACCAGGTGGTTGTAATTAGAGATGCTCACTGAAGTCCAATGTAGGCTATGATTATCGTATGGCAGTGAAACTTGACAGATATGTTAATACGAAAACATATTTATGCTGGAAAAAAAATAGTTCCAATTTCGGGCACCAGGTGCAAATCTGGCGCTGTACAGTATCTCATAAACTTCTCCGGTGCTGATATCCAACAAACTGTGTTAGCAGTGGTTAATAATAAAATCTATATTATGCCTTCCTCACTTGTTTCACCTTTTCTGCCACCGTTCTGTTCCTAATCCATTACAAAGGGAGATATTTTAATACGTCTTTCTTGCATTCACAGCACCAGTGGTGAACCAAACGAAGAACGCGCTTGATAACACCATTTCATGTGCAATGGCCTGATTGGTTAACTTCAAAGCTAATTGACTCAGGAACGGCGCAGTGTATCCAATTTCTTTCTTAGCAATTATTTCTCAGCACAACCTAACCTGCAACAACCTTACAGGTTTCCACAGTGTTTCTAAGCACCCTCTATATCGGTGCCCTGGAGTCTACCTCTCCCTCCTAGTGTATTTAAATCCAATAATGTTCCATAGCAAATATCACTCCATAAGAAATAAGACAGTAATTTGAGGCAAACTGCCCTCTGGACAAGTGTGATGCGTAACCTAACATTCAAGTGTTAACTATGGGTGACTGCTTAGGTTCTAATGCGAAAAAGTCACATTTTGTTCGATGCACTTGTAACAACGGTGTAAATCTCTGTAACGCTGGTTATTTGTCTGTGATCCTCTGAGCATATTTACATGAATGACACGAACAATTTTGACATATTTATATGATTTTTAATACAAAAAATTATCACTAGAAATACTTATTATATAAAAAGGCGACCCAGCGGCACAGAATCAGTGATGTGGCAGTCTCACTGGTAGGCTGACCCTTTAAAGTGGTCGTAACATTGCCACGAGACGTTTATACTAACGAAGATCCTACTGTCAGGTCTCGGAAAGGGCTGATATTGCACGAGATGAACGTTGTGAAACCAAGTTATCTATTAAGTGAATATGTAACATAAGGCTTTCATCCTGACTAGTATCTGCCAGAGTAAACGGTTCGGAAATAGAAAGATATAGAGATAACGTCTCTGCTCTACAAGTGGATGGAGCAATGAAGGGACGACACGACAATGGACTGTACCGAAACCGTCAAACAAAAATTATTGTCATGCTCAGTGATCATTAACTGAATTGTGACAAACCTGAAGTAACTCTAAGTAATCAGATACAGAACTTCGTGTCTTACCACGAGCCACAAATTCGGTAAATATACAGGGCTATTACAAATGATTGAAGCGATTTCATAAATTCACTGTAGCTCCATTCATTGACATATGGTCACGACACATTACAGATACGTAGAAAAACTCATAAAGTTTTGTTCGGCTGAAGCCGCACTTCAGGTTTCTGCCGTCAGAGCGCTCGAGAGCGCAGTGAGACAAAATGGCGACAGGAGCCGAGAAAGCGTATGTCGTGCTTGAAATGCACCCACATCAGTCAGTCATAACAGTGCAACGTCACTTCAGGACGAAGTTCAACAAAGATCCACCAACTGCTAACTCCATTCGGCGATGGTATGCGCAGTTTACAGCTTCTGGATGCCTCTTAAAGGGGAAATCAACGGGTCGGCCTGCAGTGAGCGAGGAAACGGTTGAACGCGTGCGGGCAAGTTTCACGCGTAGCCCGCGGAAAATTGGCTCATGCCAGAACTGGAGACCGACAGCGCCGACTTCATCCTTCAACAGGATGGTGCTCCACCGCACTTCCATCATGATGTTCGGCATTTCTCAAACAGGAGATTGGAAAACCGATGGATCGGTCGTGGTGGAGATCATGATCAGCAATTCATGTCATGGCCTCCACGCTCTCCCGACTTAACCCCATGCGATTTCTTTCTGTGGGGTTATGTGAAAGATTCAGTGTTCAAACCTCCTCTACCAAGAAACGTGCCAGAACTGCGAGCTCGCATCAACGATGCTTTCGAACTCATTGATGGGGACATGCTGCGCCGAGTGTGGGAGGAACTTGATTGTCGGCTTGATGTCTGCCGAATCACTAAAGGGGCACATATCGAACATTTGTGAATGCCTAAAAAAACTTTTTGAGTTTTTGTATGTGTGTGCAAAGCATTGTGAAAATATCTCAAACAATAAAGTTATTGTAGAGCTGTGAAATCGCTTCAATCATTTGTAACAACCCTGTACATGAATTAACCGAATTAACTAAGGAGAACTGAAACGACTTTGGAAAACGTCAGAAACAGAAATAGACTTTGCTGGGCGGTTGCAGTGCTAAGGAGCAACGAAAAGACATATACAGATTCACAACAGAGAAAAAGCGATGCATTGTGGACAATCAGTTTATGCAATTATCTCAGGGTTATTTACTCACAAAGATGTCTGAAAGAAACAGTGAAATCTCCCTATGTCTTTAAAATCAAACAGATAGCCCACATAGTGATTGATGCATTGCACGAGATGAACATTACTCATTAGACTGTTCAAAAGAGCGGAAACTGACGTAGCCACCTAGCTGATGAGAGAAGGAAAATTAAAATATTACAAAAGCGTAAAAGAATTTTATACAGAAAGAGTAAATGATCCAGAGATAAGGTAAAGATTCAGTCTTGTCGTCAGAAATCGATCTGTATTACTTGCAAATGTCGAACAGTAAAACACAATTACAAGCGGGTAGAAATACGAGCAGCGTAACAAGTCTCAGAGAATCCCTAGTTGTATGAAGTGTGTCGGGAAGAAATGAAAAGTAGAAAGAAAGCAGATGAGAGTCATCTAATCAGTTTGAATAAAAGCCAAACATTAAAGAATGGAAAAAATATAAACCTTAAATATCATACAGTGGGAACAGGAAGTTGTTGAATGAGTTAAACATATGCTTGCAGGAGAAGATATTCGGCAGATAGTGTGTTCATCTTGAGAAACTGCAGTAATCAGAGGACATACACTCCTGGAAATGGAAAAAAGAACACAGTGACACCGGTGTGTCAGACCCACCATACTTGCTCCGGACACTGCGAGAGGGCTGTACAAGCAATGATCACACGCACGGCACAGCGGACACCGGACACACCAGGAACCGCGGTGTTGGCCGTCGAATGGCGCTAGCTGCGCAGCATTTGTGCACCGCCGCCGTCAGTGTCAGCCAGTTTGCCGTGGCATACGGAGCTCCATCGCAGTCTTTAACACTGGTAGCATGCCGCGACAGCGTGGACGTGAACCGTATGTGCAGTTGACGGACTTTGAGCGAGGGCGTATAGTGGGCATGCGGGAGGCCGGGTGGACGTACCGCCGAATTGCTCAACACGTGGGGCGTGAGGTCTCCACAGTACATCGACGTTGTCGCCAGTGGTCGGCGGAAGGTGCACGTGCCCGTCGACCTGGGACCGGACCGCAGCGACGCACGGATGCACGCCAAGACCGTAGGATCCTACGCAGTGCCGTAGGGGACCGCACCGCCACTTCCCAGAAAATTAGGGACACTGTTGCTCCTGGGGTATCGGCGAGGACCATTCGCAACCGTCTCCATGAAGCTGGGCTACGGTCCCGCACACCGTTAGGCCGTCTTCCGCTCACGCCCCAACATCGTGCAGCCCGCCTCCAGTGGTGTCGCGACAGGCGTGAATGGAGGGACGAATGGAGACGTGTCGTCTTCAGCGATGAGAGTCGCTTCTGCCTTGGTGCCAATGATGGTCGTATGCGTGTTTGGCGCCGTGCAGGTGAGCGCCACAATCAGGACTGCATACGACCGAGGCACACAGGGCCAACACCCGGCATCATGGTGTGGGGAGCGATATCCTACACTGGCCGTAAACCACTGGTGATCGTCGAGGGGACACTGAATAGTGCACGGTACATCCAAACCGTCATCGAACCCATCGTTCTACCATTCCTAGACCGGCAAGGGAACTTGCTGTTCCAACAGGACAATGCACGTCCGCATGTATCCCGTGCCACCCAACGTGCTCTAGAAGGTGTAAGTCAACTACCCTGGCCAGCAAGATCTCCGGATCTGTCCCCCATTGAGCATGTTTGGGACTGGATGAAGCGTCGTCTCACGCGGTCTGCACGTCCAGCACGAACGCTGGTCCAACTGAGGCGCCAGGTGGAAATGGCATGGCAAGCCGTTCCACAGGACTACATCCAGCATCTCTACGATCGTCTCCATGGGAGAATAGCAGCCTGCATTGCTGCGAAAGGTGGATATACACTGTACTAGTGCCGACATTGTGCATGCTCTGTTGCCTGTGTCTATGTGCCTGTGGTTCTGTCAGTGTGATCATGTGATGTATCTGACCCCAGGAATGAGTCAATAAAGTTTCCCCTTCCTGGGACAATGAATTCACGGTGTTCTTATTTCAATTTCCAGGAGTGTACATAACATATTCTTATCAACTGGGAGTAGCGAAGGGAAAGCAAAAAAATAGAATGATGGGGAATCATAAACACGTTTCTTGAAATGTGATATGATGTTACTAGGAAAATGCGATAGTACCGGAATTTATTACAGGGTAATAGTCTTGACCATACAGTATCTAATCGGTTTCAGTTCCCATAGAGTCATCATCCAACCAAAAAGCCACTGCAAGATGCAGTACATTCAAAAGGTTGGTGCTACACACATCAAAAAAAGTGTTCCATCACGTCGGTTCCGACCGATCCGGAACGGGTACAAAAAACTGAGGTAGAGATCAACATAAACATCATTTCTGCCCTTTTTATTGCTCATGAAAACCACAAATTCGTTTTGTGCCACCTTCAGAGGTGGTGGTCCAGATTCTTGCACACAGCGGTACCTCTAATACCCAGTTGCACGTCCTCTTGCATGCCTGTATTCGTCGTGGCATACTATCCACAAGTTGATCAAGGCATTGTTGGTCCAGATTGTCCCACCCTTCTACGGCGATTCGGCGTAGATCCCTCAGAGTGGTTGGTGGGTCACGTCGTCCATAAACAGCCCTTAAAATCTTTCCCAGCCATGTTCGATAGAGTTCATGTCTGGAAAACATGTTGGCCACTCTATTCGACCGATGTCGTTATCCTGAAGGAAGTCATGCAAAAGATGTGCTCGTTGGGGGCGCGAATTGTCGTTCCTGAAGACGAATGTCTCGCCAATATGCTGCCGATAAGGTTGCACTATCGGTCTCGGAGGATGGCATTCACTTATCGTACAGCCGTCACGGCGCCTTCCATAACCACCAGCGGCGTACGTCGGCCCCACATAATGCCACCCCAAAACAGCAGGGAACCTCCACCTTGCTGCACTCGCTGGACAGTGTGTCTAAGGTGTTCAGCCTGACCGGATTGCCTCCAAACACGTCTTTGACGATTGTCTGTTTGAAGGGATATGCGTCACTCATCGGTGAAGAGAACGTGATGTCAGTCATGAGCGGTCCGTTCGGCATGTTGTTGGGCCCATCTATACCGCGCTGCATGGTGTAGTGGTTGCAAAGATGGACCTCACCACGGACATCGGGAATGAAGTTGCGCATCATCCAGCCTATTGCGCACAGTTTGAGTCATAACACGACGTCCTGTGGCTGCACGAAAATCATTATTGAACATGGTGGCATTTCTGTCAGAGTTCCTCCGAGCCATAATCCACAGGTAGCGGTCATCCACTGCAGTAGTAGCCTTTGGGCGGCCTGAGCGAGGCATGTCATCGACAGTTCCTGTCTCTCTGTACCTCCTCAGTGTCCGAACACCATCGCTTTGGTTCACTCCGAGACGCCTGGATACTTTCCTTGTATAGAACCCTTCCTGGCACAAAGTAACGATGCGGACGCGATCGAACCGCGGTATTGACCGTCTAGGCATGGTTGAACGACAGACAACACGAGCCATGTACCCTCCTTCCTGGTGGAATAACTGGAACTGATCAGCTATCGGATCCCCTCCGTGTAATAGGCGCTGCTCGTGCATAGTTGTTTACATCTTTGGGCAGGTTTAATTACACCTCGTAACAATCAAAGTGACTTTGCCTGTGGTGCAATATCCATAGTCAACGTCTATCTTCAGGAGTTCTGGAAACCGCGTTGATGCAAAACTTATTTTGATGTGTGTGTATGACAAATGTACAAATATTCAGTATGTAACAACCTATTAAACTTTGGAAAGAAGTGTGCAGTCAGCTTTCGATCTAAAGATCCTCTAAGGGCAGAAACCAGAAATCAGTTTAATTGTTGTGTGACGGTGACGGTTTATTGCTAACGGTCTCCTGTTTTGTAATAAGCTTGAATAGTCAGCACCTGGGGAGGTTAATTCACTCGGACGGATATTTAAAAATCCACCAGCGAGATGCACAACAGAACTGCGATCACAATCGCTTACAGTGGGTGATAAAAACGCTTGAAGTATCGGAAAGTCTGTACGAAGATTTATCTCGTACCTGACATTCGATATGACTTGATCGAAAGTAATGGGACACACCTAGAAAATGTGGAATTGCCCACTGGATGTCACGAGACGTGGACCCGTCAGTGTAAAAGGTGGGCGGTAGAGAAGCAGTTACAGTAGAATGGGTGGATCAGGAGAGCTAAGTGACTTCGACGTAGGTCAGTCACTGGATGTCACCTGAGTAACAAATCCGTGAGGGACATGGCACCCCTTCTATAGCTGCCCAATTCGACTGTTGGTGATGCGAAGGATCAACCACAACTAAACAAGGATAATTGTGAAACAATCGCATGACATCAGAGGGAGAAATCACTCTTGAGATCCAAAGTGTTCCCATGAGACTAGCTAGCACAAAGAGAATGCATAGGGAGGTAAAAGGAAATGGATGTAATGTTCGAGCAGCTCCTCATAACCTGTACATTTCTGTAGCCAGTGCTAAGCGACCTTTGAAGTGGTGTAAGACTGGCCAGCGGATGACTGGAAACGAGCGATGTGGAGCAATGAATCACGCTATTCTATGTGGCAATCCAATGGGGTGGTCCGGGTTTGGCGAATGTCTCGAGAACTTTACCTGCCATCACGTGTAGTGTCAACAGTGAAGGATGGAGAAGATGATTTTCAGGGTTATGACACGGTCCCTTTATGGCACTGCAGAAAACGGATGTGGACATACTTCACAGCGTTGTGTACTACTTACAGTAGAGGAGCAGTTCGAAGATGATTATGGAATCAATACGACAATGCAGCACCTGCGAGGGAACGGTTTGTGGGCAATAACATTCCTGACTTGAACTGGCCTACCCATATGCCCTTTGGTACGAGTCAGAACGTCGGCTTCGCTCCAGACCCCAGCGTTCAGTATCGTCTACCGTCTCTGATTTCGGCCCTTGAGGAAGAAATGGCTGCCATTCCTCCACAGACAGTCAGAAAAGTCAACGAAAGTGACCTAGCAGAGTTCAAGAGTTATAAATGCGAAGGGTGGAGATATCTCACATTAATGTCCACTAAAATAGTCCGAATATATTTGATCAGATACTGTACTCGTATACGAGAACCGAAGATGAAACGTCGTCGTGTCTTTATGATTCAGAAACTTAGAATAAGGGCATGGAGTGGTATCATACACCTCTACCAAGACCTAAGCAATTTAAGGTCAAACGATCAGCACAGAAACTTATGATAATGGAAGGACTTCACGCGCCCTGATTTTTAGGAAGGTATTGTAATACCAACAGCGAGCTCTACAATAAAATGCTCCCTAACCGCCAAGCAGTAATTAGCAACCAGAGATACCCCAAGACTGACAGTGATCCACTTCTATCCAATGTTCTGGATTGGATACACTCTCGTGTCTATCTTGTGGCATAATGTCAGCTTCCGATGAGATGAAAGTGACGATGAAGAACTGCATATGACTTTTTGAAGGAGTTGATTTGAATGGTGGCAGAGGAACTTGAGGATAAAATAGATATAGATAAATTACAATGCATCTTTGACATAAATGGACAGGGTGATATGTGATGTGTTTTGTACATCAGGGATAGCTTTCGTGGTACTAAAGAGGAAGCAGAGAGTACTTCCAAGGACGTAGGGCGCAAGTGCTCTTCTGAGATGGAGACGTTGTCAAAGGAGACGAGTTCGTGGCGGGCCTTATCGCAGGTGGCAGAAGACCGACGACTAGAAAAAGATCCTAGTGAAACAGAACTCTATGGCGATTACTTATTATATAGAGCTTCCGCAACGGCCCACATTTTAACAGGTCGACTACACGGATCCATAAAAGATGTCCACATAAACACTTTCACCAAATGCTAAAAAAACGATACTACGTATTTTCGTCCTTCTGCGAGCTTATTTTTAATTTTTCAGTATAGAAGGAACTCATTTCTACATATAAAGAATGATAAGAGCATCTTACGGCTATTGGATGTATCTAACGTTACTGGAACTTTTGAGGTGGAGACCATAACTCAGTGTGCCCAGAGTTCGTGCAAGTGCAGGTTATCACCATCTTTCGAAGTCTGAGGAAAGTCGAATCATCGCTATGGAGGTTCACTGGAGTATCATAAACAAAGATGAAACACACAACTGGTCGCAGGGCAATGGCTCCAGAACGAATGGTGGTGAGATGACCTAAGCCAACGGTGTGGTGAGAATAGCAGGTACTGCTCCTTCCAAAGAAGACAATGGGATTGTTCGACTGACTCTGACAAATAGACGAATGACAAAAAATAGCTCTGAGCACTATGGGACTTAACATCTGAGGTCATCAGTCCCCTAGAACTTAGAACTACTTAAACCTAACTAACCTAAGGACATCACACACATCCATGCCCGAGGCAGGATTCGAACCTGCGCCCGTAGCAGTCGCGCGGTTCCGGACTGCAGCGCCTAAACCGCGTGGGCACCGCGGTCGGCGACGAATGGCAACAGCTGAAATTCGAGAAGAGGTTGCAGGCGAAATGCCATGGGGAACCATCGGGAAGAGACTACCCGAAGCTCAGTTGAGATCTCTAGTCCCTATTAGTGGTTTACATTTGGCACCAATTGCCGATATGGCGAAAGTTATACCTAATGTTCCAAATGATTCGATTTTTCCTCTTTCTTGACATACATACCTGAGGTAGTACCAAATGCTGGTAAAACTGAAATATAAACCTCTATGACAGTCAGCAGGGTCCTGTGCAAACCAAGAGTTAAATGGGACACTGAGCGTCATTATATGGTGTTTAACTACGAACGTAGTTTCTGTTTGTACCTGTCACATCGATGACAACGTGTCTCCTGGCCTCCTGGTGAAATATCGCAGATAGCAGGGATTTTGGAAATCCATACCTATCGAATTCTTGGAAATCATGCTGTGGGGAGCAGGTGGACGGTATCAAATGACATATTCCAGCAAGATAATGCAAGATCCTACAAGGCAGTTCACACCACTGACGCCTTGAAGAATGAACGGACCTTTGAATGGCCTACCCAGTCCCCCAAACAGCCAACGAAAGAGCATGTCTAGTATGCAATGGAAAGAGATATACTTTTATACTGGCCTGTATTGGATATCAGTACGTGTTTCAGGCATGGAAAGATATTACAGAAGATGAAATTGGTAAGTTGTTTGTTTCGACGCCTTAAGGAATACAAGTGTATATTTGCAGCTTTGGGCGTCACTTCTCATACTAATGTTGACGATGAACGAAGTTCTAAATGGAATTCATTTCATACCTTTAAAGTGATGTACGAATCCATAATATTTTATAAATATCTGAGTGGTGCCTCGTGATAGACCTTCTTGATTTCCGTCGGTCTAACATTACTGTCAACAAAGCCCACAACTTGTGAAACCAAACTTTATGGAGATTACTCGCTTCTACTCGGTGCCACTTTTTAACAGGCAACAGGACAAATCCACAAACCAGCAAACCCATATCCTTCTTATAGAGAAAAGTGATTTCTTTTCTTCACTTACACACATTATATTTTTGTTATTATCGTATTTAGTACGAAGATGGTTTGATCCAGCTCTCCACGCTAGTCTATCCTGTGCAAGGGTCTTCATCTCTGTTTAACTGGTGCAACCTACATCCCTTTGAACGTGCTTCCTGTAGCCGAGCCTTTGTCTGTCTCTATAGTCCCCTTCGGTTACCAAATTCACGACTTCTAGATGCCTTAAGAGAGGTCCTGTCAACCCCTTCTTTCTTTTAATCAAGTTGTCCCAAAAACTTTTTATCCCTCGAAACCCGATTCCAAGCCTCGTCAATAGTTATTCGATTTACCCATCTAACTTTCACCACTCTTATGTGACATTACAACCCAAAAGCTTCGATTCTCTTTTTGTCTGAATCGCTCATCGGTCATGTTTCACCTCTGTTCAATACTACAAGCCAGACAATTATCTTCAGACAAGACGTCCTACCATTTAAATCTGTATTCGGTATTGCCAAATTTATCTTTTTTTGAAACTCTTTTCTTGCTATTGCCAGTCTACAAAAACTCAAAACATGCCTGTTACTTTTAGCGTCCCTTTTACGAATATAGTTTTCTTGTTATCAAAGGGTTACTTTTTCTAATTTAAATATCCTTTGTTTTCCTATTGTTTGTTCATCTTATAACCTCTTATCAAGGCATTATCCATTCCATACAACTGCTCTTCCAAGTCCTTTACCGTCTGTGACAAAATAACTATGTCATCGGCAAACCTGGAAGTATACTCTTCTTCCTGAACTTTAATTACCTTTCTAAAATTCTCTTTCTCTTCCTTCACTGATTGCTCATTATACAGACTGAATATCGGGGATGGGCTGCAACCACATCTGACTCCGTTCTCTCTCTCTAATTCCCTTTCATGTCCTTCGACTTACATAACAGCAACCTGATTTCTTACAAGTTGTAGATTTCGCCCCTTATTTTTTTCAGACAGGGTTCAACTAAATTCCCTTTACAGATGTTAAGGAGTTAAACTGGGGACCATCGTGGTTAAATTAGATAAAGGCATTCATATCCGGAAACGTATCGTTTCTGCGCTACAAGCGAAATACCGCAACACACGTTCAACTCACCCGCATTTTCGGCGCCACTGTCTAAGGTATTACATACGGTATCTGTGTACAAGCCATTCAGTCGGGTTTGTGATCAACAGAGACTGGTTTGGCTGTTTCCTTGTGGTCTTCGTTCGTAATGTACCACTGTACCTGCCCAGAGAGGTTTGCACCTGCTGTTGTCCTTGTTGTCTTGGTTCACACTGTGCTATTGTATCTGCCCAGAAACGTATATACCTGCTGTTGTGCTTGCGGTGTCTGCTCACACAGTACTACTGTACAGCTCTTACCATTCTATACAGTACAGAAACTGTAGGTACATTTCATTTTTTGTTGTTGCTGTTGACCGTACCGAACTAAACATCTACATTTGCGGCATACGCCGGCATGATGTTATTGTACGACTGCCTGAGCTGAACGTTCTCCCGACTTAAACCTGCTAGACTACTATTGTCAGGCCACACGAAATCCTTGATTCACGAGACACCTTTGGCATTCGAGGAAGACCTACTGGCGCGTTGATGGCTGCGGCAGATGATGGAGGACCAGGCATTGGTCATCGTGTGTACAGAAAGATGGTACGGACGTACCGCATCAGTGTTGACGTCAGTGGTCGTGACATCGAGTCCTGCTTGTAAGTGGACTCAGACGAAAAGCAGCAGGAGTCAGGGACCAACGTTTATTGTCGTATTTTACGTGGATCGGGAAAACGGTACCTGTACGGACTTCGCTTTCATATATTACGAACCGCACGCCCAGCGCAAAACTGCAAGCGATTGAAGAAAAGAGCAGCTGACTCCTGTATATAAGCAGGATAAAAGAGCGGCCCCACAAAGTTACAGACCAATGTATTTAACATCGGTTTTCGGCAGAATCCTTGAGCACATTCTCAGTTCGAATACAATAAATTTTCTTGAGACAGAAAAGCTTCTGTCCACGAATCAGCACGCTTTTAGACAGCAGAGACATGAGTGGCTCGAAGACTTCTTAAGTAACAAAAACCTAGCATGTTGTCCTCGACGGCGAGTGTACATCAGAGACAAATACTGTATATCGTCAGGAGTGCCCCAAGGAAATGTGATATGACCATCGCCATTTTCTATGTACATAAATGATTTGGAGAACAGAGCAAGCAGCAGTCTGTTTGGTGATGATGCTGAGGTGAATGGGAAGGTGTCGTGGCTGAGTGACTGTAGGAGATTACAAGATGACTCTAGCTGGTGTGATGAATGGGAGCCGACTCAAAATATAGAAAACTGTAAGTTAATGCAGATGACTAGGAAAAACAAACCCGTAATAGAGTACAGCATTAGTGGTGTGATGCTTGACACGGTCAAGCCCATTAAATATCTGGACATAACGTTGTAAAGCAATAGGAAATGAAATGAGCATCTAAGAATTACGCCGGCCAGAGTGGCCGAGCGGTTCTAGGCGCTACACATGGATGTGTGTGATGTCCTTAGGTTAGTTAGGTTTCAGTAGTTCTAAATTCATGGGACTGATGACCACACAAGTTAATTCCCATAGTGCTCAGAGCCATCTAAGAATTGCGCTGGGTAGGCGAATAGTTGACCACGGTTTATTGGGAGAATTTTAGGAAAGTGTGGTTCAACTGTAAAGGAGACCGCATATACGACTTTGTGCGACCCATTGTTCGAATGTTTGGGATTCGCACCAGGCCGGATTAAAGCAAGATATCGAAGCAATTCAGAGGTGGGCTGCTAGGTTTGTTACCGGTAGGTTCGTAGAACTCGCAAGTATTACAGGGGTGCTTCAGGAACTCAGACAGGAGTCACTGGAGGATGGGAATCATTGGAGGTAAGGTTGCGTTCTTTTCGAGTAGCACTATTGAGAAAATTTAGTAAACCGGCATTTGAGGATGGCTGGAAAATGATTCTACTGCCGGTAACGGGTAAGGAGCACGAAGATTGGAAAGATTAGGGCTCGTATAGAGGCATATAGATAGTCCCTTTTCCCTCACTCTGTTTTGAGTGGAACAGGAAAGACAATGACTAGTGGTGCAGGGTATTCCCTGCCACGCACCATACTGTGCTTGTGGAGTACGTATGTAGATGAATTACTTGTCCGCCACTAAAAGTCCTTTAAGTCTGTGAAGCGGACTTAGACTCACCCTTTATAAGCACGCTCCGTCTTCAGGCCACAAGTGGCCCATCGGGACCATCCGACCGCCGTGTCATCCTCACTGAGGATGCGGATAGGCGGAGCGTGTGGTCAGCACACCGCTCTCCCAGTCGTTATGATGGTTTTCTTTGACCGGAGCCGCTACTATTCGGTCGAGTAGCTCCTCAATTGGCATCACGGGGCTGAGTGCATCCCGAAAAAAGGCAACAGCCATGGCCTGGATGGTCACCCATCCAAGTGCCGACCACGCCCGACAGCGCTTAACTTCGGTGATCTCACGGGAACCGGCGTATCGACTGCGGCAAGGCCGTTGCCCTCACCCTGTATAAGGTAGACCTTAAAAAATTAATGCTAGTTATCGTATGACTTACCAATAGTCTTGCTAGGGATCTTGAACCGCTTCTCGATGGTGGTGATGGTGCCATTGTAGTAAGAGTACGTTGCCGAATAGACACACCCCAGGATGCCGTACAGGAAGACGAAGGCCTTCTTGTTGGCGAACTTCTGCAGGAAGGCGGAGCGCAGAGGGCCGTAGCCGCAGGTGGTGTCGTCGGTGAGCGGGTGGTCGCGGTACAGCTGCTCCTCCTCCTCGGGCGTCAGCTCCCCGGGCCGCCTCTTGGCGTCGCCGTTCTTCTCGCTCTTGTCGGCCATGGCTGCGGGCCGCTGCTGGCTGGTGTGGGGTCGGAGCGCTGCGCGGGACTCGGCCGGCTCAGAGGTGGCGGGGCGGCATGCGGCAGTGGGGGCAGCGGCCGCAGGGATGGCGCGCAGCGTCTGAGCGCCCAAGGCGCGCCGGCGCCGCTCTTATAACGGCCAGCCGCCGCTCGCCCCTGCGCAGATAGTGCCGGTCGTCACTCGCGTACCAGATACAGCGAGATAAAACAGGACCTCTTTCCTGGAAACGGCAAGGATCTCGGGAAGGTCGTGCCGATATTGGCCGGTGTATCAGGGAGGTCGCACTCCGACGGCGATAAAACGGATGCTACCTGCAGACTGTGTAAAATGTCACAATTAATGAAATGTTCCTGGCTAAGTAGTGTGCCAGGTATAACGGATCTTTTACGTTGGGATAAATTTATTTCATTTTTTGTTAGATGTTTTCGTTAAATAGCTGAATAAATTGTAATTAGGAATAATTTAACTAAGCAGAGTAGAGAAGATAAAGTCAAAGAGATGATCATCGGGCAGACATTGTCGTAATGTAACGTCATTGCGTTGTTCGGTTGTTAAAAACAAGTCGTTTGTGTTCCGTTCTGCTGCTCGGTCGTGCGCGTAACGGAAAGGAATTAATTCGGGGACTAGGATAAACTTTCACACAATAGTTACGATTCGATGTTCCGTCAAAAGGGGTTAACGTCAGTGTTAATTTGAATTGTGGGCGACAGGATCAGTTTTGACAGATACGTGAAAACGGACGTAACGAAAGTTGTTCGCATATCATCCTTGAACGCGACTTTTTATTTAATTAACGATTGCGGGCTCATTACTAAAAGCTATTATCTCATGATTAGGATCAATCCCTCTTTCATCCTAGATGGTGATCATTCATTAACATTTACGTCATAAGAAAAAGGATTATTAAAAAAAGTGATGTTAAATGACAATAACGTGTTGTTCCGTTAGTGTGGAACCGACGCAATATCTCTGAAATGGCATTGATATATAATTTGTGATAAATACTGAACTGAGATAGGAACTATATTGAAATTAGTGAACATTTGATACTGAGACTACAGAAGCAGAAGCGCTTAAGGTTTCTCTTCTCTAAAATGGCAAAATAGGTACGAACTTTAACTCAATAGTCGACATTATGTATTGCAAAGACATTAGCATTTCATACTTATTTTGACGACGCGCTATTAAACAAAGGAACGTTGAGTCTCTGTACGAGTAATAAAATTAAATCTAAAAACATAATTAATAACGGCGAACTCCGCTTTAGCAAACTGTATTGCGTGTCGTCATCGGGCAATAACTGATTAACTGATCAACCCTGGAGACTTGTGTGGTGAAATTAGAAGTCGGACGTATAAAACAAACTTAAAAATCCATTCAAGCTACAGTGGAGTCGGCACAACACGACGTGGGCAGTTATACAGGAAATGAATTGGACATTCAAAGTAGTTACATTCCCCCTTGAAAATGTCCTCCGCAGACGGGGACGAAACGTTGGGTTCTAAGGTGGAATCTATTCGACCACGAATAAAGAATAAGTTCAACCAATGTTACCTTGGGTTACGATGACAGTGTCGCTATCGTACGAGGGTCACTCCAAAACAAATGCACACTATTTTTGTAAAAATACAGTTTTCATTCTGCATGCGTTTCAGCATTACAATGTGTAGATACATCCTTCCTGCTTGTTTTCAAACTTAGTTCGACCTGTTCCCGTGAGTGGCGCCGTCACAGCATGTCTTCAAGATGACTGCTACACTTGACGTTCGTCAGAAGCAACGTGCTGTCATAGAATTCCTGTGCTGTGAAAACTATACAATTAGAAACATCCACAAGAGGTTGAAAAAGGTGTATGGAGATGCTGCTGTCGATAGCAGTACAGTTAGTCAGTGGGCGAGCAGGTTACGTGATGAAAGCGGGCACGGCAATATTGAGGGTTGTCCTCGCAGCGGCAGGCCTCGTACTGCACACACTCCAGACAATGTGCAGAGAGGTAACGAATTGGTGACTGCTGACAGACGCATCACAGTGAACGAATTGTCACGCTACATTGGAATAGGGGAAGCAAGTGTTTGCAGGATATTGAAAGTGTTGGCGTTAAAAAAGGTTTGTGCCAGGTAGGTTCCCAGGATGTTGACAGTGGCTCACAAAGAAACACGAGAAATGGTATGCAGTTAACCTTTTGGAACAGTACGAGAATGGTGGTGATCGATTTCTTGGAAGAATTGTGACAGATGATGAAACATGGCTCCATCATTTTTCACCAGAGACGAAGAGGCAATCAATGGAGTGGCATCATGCAAATTTACCCAAGAAAAAAAAAATTCAAAACCGCACCTTCTGCTGGAAAAGTTATGGCTACGGTGTTTTTCGATTCCGAAGGACTCTTGCTTGTGGACATCATGCCAAGTGGAACCACCATAAATTCTGATGCATATGTGACGACACTGAAGAAACTTCACGACTGAGTCGTGTTCGACCACATCGGCAAAAGCAGGATGTTTTGCTGTTGCACGACAATGTACGGCCACATGTCAGTCAGAAAACCATGGAAGCGATCACAAAACTCGGATGGACAACACTGAAACACCCGCCTTACAGTCCTGACCTGGCTCTATGTGACTATCATCTCTTTAGGAAACTGAAAGACTCCCTTCGTGGAACAAGGTTTGAAGATGTTGACTCCCTTGTGCTCGATGCCAAACAATGGCTCCAACAGGTTGGTCCAGAATTTTACCGTGCGGGTATACAGGCGCTGGTTCCAAGATGGCGTAAGGCAATTGAGAGGGATGGAAATTGTGTGGAGAAATGAAAATATTGTTCCTAAAGGATGTATCTACACATTGTAAAACTTTCAGACATGTAGAATAAAAGATGGATACAAAAAACGTAGTGTGCATTTCTTTTGGAGTGACCCTCGTATACAGGGTGTTTCACAGTACATGTTACACGTTTCTAGAGGTTGTAGGGCGGACCTAGTAGATCAGTTTTAGACAGGAACCCACGTCTGGAAACGTCATCCAACGCCCCCTCATAGAGTCAAAGTTATAGGTGTCGGCGCCTGTAAATGTCTTTATATACAGGTGATGATGGAGAAGAATAAATGTATCAATTTGAGGTAAGAGTCCCTGTGCCGGAAACGAACCAACCGAAAGTTATAAGCGAAAACCGTTCTGATGCCTCTGACAGTGCACCACATATACTGTTGTTGGTAAGATTGTACCGTAGGTGACTTGGGCGTTCAGAGGAGATAATATGGGCCAAAACAAGGAAAAACGCCCAGTAAACATGGTAATAAGATACATACCTGAGGAGCTATGAGCACTTGTTCAATAGAGGAGATGTGTTTCATAGAAGCGAAGATGAACAAGTGCTCATAGCATCTCACGCATACATTTTAGAGCCGACTTTTAATGGAATTTTTTATTTTTAGGTCCATACTATCACCTCTGAAGGTTGCCTAGCCTACAATTCTAGCGACAATAGTGTCAGTACATGTACTTACGTGTATTTCACCGTCAGAGGTATCAGAAAAGTTTTCGTTTAGAACTTTCGACTCGTTCGTTTCCGGTACAGGGACCCTTACCTCACACTGATACATTTATTCTTCTCCATCATCCTAGGAAGTTTGTAATATAATCACGGAAGCACCCTGTATACACATACGCATTTACAGGCGCCGGCACCTATAACTTCGACGCTCTGTAACGTCGTTGGATGACGTTTCTGGATATAGATTCATATGCAAAACTGAAGGTGGCAGGGGTAAAATGCAGGGAGCGAAAGGCTATTTACAATTTGTACAGAAACCAGATGGCAGTTATAAGAGTCGAGGGACATGAAAGGGAAGCAGTGGTTGGGAAGAGAGTGAGACAGGGTTGTAGCCTCTCCCCGATGTTATTCAATCTGTATATTCAGCAAGCAGTAAAGGAAACAAAAGAAAAATTCGGAGTAGGTATTAAAATTGAGGTGGTCAAGTTAAATGGGATGGAAGTAGGAACACTGTCGTTATAACCTGAGGTAGCAGTGGTTGAAGTTGTTCTTTATCCTAATTATTTGTCACCAGTTTATTTTCAGACATCTTTCTTCAACTAGCTTGCACTTTATCACCGTCGGAGTGTGACCTGCTTAAAACTCTAGCCGATTTTCGTGCCGCCTTCGCGCAATCCTTGTCATTCAAGAAAAGAGGTCCTGTATAACCAAGCCTACTGTAGTAACTTCAATACCTGAAAGAAAAAATATTTTCTTCGTAATTAATAACTCGTTCTTTGCTAATGGAGTATTACTGAATTTCCTTAGAACGCAACATATGCAATTCAGTACTGCGTGAGGCCTAACTGCACCATTGGAAATAATGGAAGAGGGTAAATCAATACTGAAACGGGATAGTCTAAATTCTTTTGTCGACAGGAACCTAAACTGGAGGTTACATGTTACTGAGCTTCTTAAACGTCTAGGCCCATCAGCTTCTGTGTTCGGAATAACATCATAGTTTGGAGACGAAAATGTCAAAAAATTGACTTACTTTACCTATTTTCACTAACTAATTTCTTACAGCATCATATTTTGGGATAACTTGTCATTGAGGAAAAAATTGTTTATTGAACAGACGCGTGTAGTACGGATTATATGTATGTCCGCTTTAGAGGTTCATGTAGCCATCTATTTCTGCAGTCGGGTATTCTGATAATAGCATGACGGTACACATACTCACTTGTAATGATTTTTTCAACGATAAGTCTCAGTTTGAAAATTACATTAACATTCACAGTTGTAAAACTGGTAGGAAAAGTGATTTACAACATACATCACCCAGATTAGTGTTGCTCAGGAAGGCGTGAAGTATTTCAGCCATGAAAATCTTTGACCACTTACTCAGTGATATAAAGAATTTAATGGATAATAAAACTAGCTTCAAACACAAACTAAAATACTATCTTCTCTGTTTCTTTGTTTGAGTGTGTCTTCATATTTAAGAGAGGAAGAGGGAGATATTGAATATAGTTACATTATGCATCTAACAAAAACAAAAAATCCTTAAGAAATCCTGTAAATGGTCAGCATATTGCCATGCCTTCGTCTGGGAAGATGTAGTGTAATGGTCATATTGACTTGTTCCACCTCACAGTAACAGGTCGCGATCATAACACATGTAACACGCAAATAAGTAATTTACATGCACGAAGACATTGACTCATGCTAGTAGGGTTTTGTTGTACTAAAAGAAATACTATCGGCCTTCAGAGGTTGTCTCAGCGCCAGGACTCCGTAGGCATGGAGTGAAAGGTGAAGTTGTATCCACAATCTCTTCCCGTTGTCACAACGGGTCTCTCTTCCTTAGCGTTTATCCTGTCGTATGGGATTATCTCTTTTCATGATTTGGCAGAATTATTTTGTTTTCAGTTTCTCGTTGGCTACCCTTCTGTCGCCGTAATCGTCATTTACCGAATGGACGGAAATGCGCCATCCGTCTGTACATCGTGTAAGCTATCTTCCGTGTGTTACCATATTCTATTTGTTTGTGTACCGTATTTTCTGATGTGGAGAAGCTCAGAATATGACTAACCGCCTGAGAAATGCACTCCGGCTGACTGGGGTACGAGACTAACGGTCGTCATTGCGCCGCAGGTATTCGATGCGGTAGTTAAGTCATACCATCAAATCTAGTATAAAAACTAAATGAAATATATAATCCTTAACGAAGGAGATGTGTACTATACACTACGAGTTTTACGTTGCATTTGGAAGAATTCGTCTCTGCTGTACTGTGATTGTATGCCTGAGGGCCAGCTGGAGTGGCCGAGCGGTTAAAGGCGCTACAGTCTGGAACCGCACGACCGCTACGGTCGCAGGTTCGAATCCTGCCTCGGGCGTGGATGTGTGTGATGTCCTTAGGTTAGTTAGGTTTAAGTAGTTCTAAGTTCTAGGGGACTGATGACCTCAGCAGTTGAGTCCCATAGTGCTCAGAGCCATTTTGTATGCCTGAGGCGCGGCAGAATGGTATTAGAAGGAATAGCGGTGGAGTGGCAGGAGGACGACCTTCCAAATCTCCATCCGGCCATCCAGAGTAAAGTTTTCTGTTTTTTCCATAGATCGCTTAAGACAAAAGCCGGCATAATTACTTTGAAAAGAACACCGCTGATTTTTTTCTCCATCTTTTCTTTATCCCTATCTCTTATGACCTCATTGTCGACGGAACGTTAAATTCTAAACTCTAATCTATCTAATAGGAAAACTGGGCTAATTTCGTGCAACATATTGTATAATACATCGAAAATTTTATAGAGCATTAAAATTTACACAAAATAAATATTTTAATTATGCCGACCAGTTCTGTTTTGGCCCAAATTGAGAATTCAGCAACTGAACAAATCAAAATACCTAACCCTGAGACTCTCAAATTCCTTTTAAGAATATTAAAAATTAGCTTAGCAAGATTTAAAATACAAAACGTAGAAGAACGATTCCGCCTTCATGATATTGATATTTCTTTCGTGGCAGCAAATAACTTTATGCAAAAGATCTGCGAGTGCAACAGCTTAATTAACGATGTTGTAAGTATGGACAAGCACGTGAACACGAGTCCACCAACAGAAAACTACGGCAAGGAACCACTACTTAAGGCAGCTGAGGTGGCCTATCGAGCAAAAGCACTCAATGCCGGCAGTGTAGGTGCAGAGCAATAGCCTGGATACGACCGGGGATTTTTCCTCGTTCCAGGCCCTCCAGAAGGGCATCAAATCCACTCAACTTACTGCTGTCAGAATGAGTCCTGGGGATACATCGAGGGAGTAAAAGGCAACTAGGGAGGCTCACCAACGCTCCCCCTCCTAATGCCGCTGCGCTGTATCTGCAGAGAGGCCGACACGTGGCCACGCGCTTGCGACACAGACTGCACCTTTTTACCAGTACGTTTGGTTGCACTCCAACTGTTGACTGTGTTGACAAAACGGATATAACTCATGCAATCAGTTTACAGCGTACAATAGCCGACATGAAATACATGTCATAGCCTTGGGAGGATCCCAGCAACATCCTGTGCGAAGTCTATAGCGCCAAATCAGTCAGTGTCTATCACAGTAAGACGTGAAATGTTGATTTAGTGTTTCCCTTTGAAAATTTTGACTGCTGTGTTTCAAGAGTAGCGATTTTTGTAGTGGGCTCTTATTATTCCATGTTAAGCGTAAGTGTTTTTCATGACAGTGTATGGAAACGGTAATACAAATTTTCCTTTCTACTCTTTTCGGAACCCGCAACCAAGACTGACAAGCTTAATGTCCTTAATAGTAGTCGGACCACTATCATCAGTCCTGACACCGAGGGACAGTCCAAAGATTAATTTTAAATTAACAACAGCCTCAGTTGCAATGTTTACCTAGATTTACCTAGGTTTCAGTTGAGATAACCCAACCTTCTTCAGAATAAAAGGAACTACGATTTGTTCATAATGGACAATGTCAGAAACTAAAAACTACACTCCTGGAAATGGAAAAAAGAACACATTGACACCGGTGTGTCAGACCCACCATACTTGCTCCGGACACTGCGAGAGGGCTGTACAAGCAATGATCACACGCACGGCACAGCGGACACACCAGGAACCGCGGTGTTGGCCGTCGAATGGCGCTAGCTGCGCAGCATTTGTGCACCGCCGCCGTCAGTGTCAGCCAGTTTGCCGTTTCATACGGAGCTCCATCGCAGTCTTTAACACTGGTAGCATGCCGCGACAGCGTGGACGTGAACCGTATGTGCAGTTGACGGACTTTGAGCGAGGGCGTATAGTGGGCATGCGGGAGGCCGGGTGGACGTACCGCCGAATTGCTCAACACGTGGGGCGTGAGGTCTCCACAGTACATCGATGTTGTCGCCAGTGGTCGGCGGAAGGTGCACGTGCCCGTCGACCTGGGACCGGACCGCAGCGACGCACGGATGCACGCCAAGACCGTAGGATCCTACGCAGTGCCGTAGGGGACCGCACCGCCACTTCCCAGCAAATTAAGGGCACTGTTGCTCCTGGGGTATCGGCGAGGACCATTCGCAACCGTCTCCATGAAGCTGGGCTACGGTCCCGCACACCGTTAGGCCATCTTCCGCTCACGCCCCAACATCGTGCAGCCCGCCTCCAGTGGTGTCGCGACAGGCGTGAATGGAGGGACGAATGGAGACGTGTCGTCTTCAGCGATGAGAGTCGCTTCTGCCTTGGTGCCAATGATGGTCGTATGCGTGTTTGGCGCCGTGCAGGTGAGCGCCACAATCAGGACTGCATACGACCGAGGCACACAGGGCCAACACCCGGCATCATGGTGTGGGGAGCGATCTCCTACACTGGCCGTACACAGGGGACACTGAATAGTGCACGGTACATCCAAACCGTCATCGAACCCATCGTTCTACCATTCCTAGACCGGCAAGGGAACTTGCTGTTCCAACAGGACAATGCACGTCCGTATGTATCCCGTGCCACCCAACGTGCTCTAGAAGGTGTAAGTCAACTACCCTGGCCAGCAAGATCTCCGGATCTGTCCCCCATTGAGCATGTTTGGGACTGGATGAAGCGTCGTCTCACGCGGTCTGCACGTCCAGCACGAACGCTGGTCCAACTGAGGCGCCAGGTGGAAATGGCATGGCAAGCCGTTCCACAGGACTACATCCAGCATCTCTACGATCGTCTCCATGGGAGAATAGCAGCCTGCATTGCTGCGAAAGGTGGATATACACTGTACTAGTGCCGACATTGTGCATGCTCTGTTGCCTGTGTCTATGTGCCTGTGGTTCTGTCAGTGTGATCATGTGATGTATCTGACCCCAGGAATGTGTCAATAAAGTTTCCCCTTCCTGGGACAATGAATTCACGGTGTTCTTATTTCAATTTCCAGGAGTGTATAATATAGTAATACATCGTTATCTTGCAGTAACTTATCTGGGAAACAGCCTCGGCCCCACTTCGCGACCGCAGTACGAGAGCAACGGAGGCGCGATAGTGTGTCATGCGTACTTCTTAACACTGGTACCAACATGTACTCCTAAACTTAAAAATTTTATGAATAACTAGGTGCGGCTAACTAAATTGACGTATACGTTATCCTGTAAGGAACAAAGATATATCGACTGTCTTAACACGTATAATAATTTGTTGGGCTTCGAAACTGAAGGGAGCAATGCGTTTACTATTTTAAGCCAACCTAGCATATTTGGGCTAATCATCGAACTTGACCGCATGAGGATAACTACGGGTTTGAAATAACAATAATCCCAGCTATTCAGCAAACGGGAGTGCTAAAAACATGTTGGCAAGAGTATAATGATTACTCCCTAAAATTATGGCAGATGGAATAACGGTTGAAAAACTTCAAAAAAGTTTTTGTTTCGCAGCTGCAGTTGGTCGTTAAGAAGGTTATTTTTGTCATGTAATAAGTTTCAAAAATTTGCATTTCTTCCAAAATATCCAACCTCGCACCCTTCACTTCGCAATGCAAGAGCTGAGTATTATCTGGAGGGTTGGGTGCGTGAGCCGTTTGCGCTAAGTTATCAGCGAATGTCGAACCACGCGTGTCACCTCCAACTTTAGTAGGTATATGTTCCTTGTATCTTGTTAGTAAGGCTCTTCCTGTTTGGGCGATGTAAAATTTCGGACATGCGCTCTCGAGGCTATAGCCAGTTCCAGTACAACATCCGTTGCTGCCGCACTGCGGTCACGAAATGGGGCCGAGGCTGTTTCCCAGATAAGTTACTGCAAGATGACGATTTATTACTATATTATAGTTTTTAGTTTTTGACGTTGTTCATTATGGGCAAATCGTAGCTCCTTTTATTCTGAAGAATGTTGGGTTATCCCAACTGAAACCTAGGTAAATCCAGGTAAACATTGCAACTGAGGCTGTTGTTAATTTAAAATTAATATTTATACAGTTGCTGACAAGGTCGCGTAATGTTGGAAATATTAACAGTCCAAAGAGGCTTGGGATTTAACTGAAGGCTTAGGTGCCTTTGCTAACGAAATAACAAACTTTTCTTCCACCAGTTTGATTCGAACTAGTGAATTGGACTAAGTGGGCAGATGTATACCATAGGGGAAGGGCACGTGTGCAAATGGTATTGCCTGGTTCAATACAACAGTCCTCCTCAGATCACCGAAGTTAATCAAGGTCGGGAATGGCCGGTAGCTGGACGGATGGATGGCTAACGGCCTGGGTAGGCCACGTGCTGTGGGCTGCTTTCCCTTTGCCAATATTGCATAGGAGAGGAGATATGGCGACGTCAAGCTATTGGTCACAAGACTTTACACAAATTACATCTCCACAGTGTCTCATGAAGTGAGGGTGTGTGACACTGTTGATGGTGACCCGTACATCAGATGTGACGTTAAGTTCGGCGGCCCCCTTGGCGCTATTCAAGAGGAGTAGGCCATGTGATGGCACTGGGTTTCACCCTTCCCGTCTCTCGTAAATATGCAGCACAAACATCACACCACACTAGACCATACCTATTACAGCCACCAACACCTATCAGATGCACTTACACACAGCTCTTTCATTTCACGAAGGAAAGGTGCCATTATGTGCGAAGGACAGGTAAACTACATTATTAGGAGGTTGAACCTGCGTTCGAGGTCTCCCTGACAACAGTGAACTGCGATTTTATTTTAGGACATGTGTCACAGTTGCTGATCCGTCTATTGGACAGGGGTGTTGTAACACCTAGTTTTAAATAGTGTAAATGGTCGTATAATCAAGTTATGGGCTAATCTCGTTATGTTTCAGTGAGTTAGCTGAACTGTCTTGGTTAACAGTGATTAATTTCTACTGTGAAATTCTGAGGTGAAAAGAATGAAATTAAATTTACTGTGCAAACTCGAAACCAATAAAATTGTACTAATATACTAACTCTGCACCTTTACACAAACATGTAAAAAGAATGAACAAGGAAACTGAATAATCATCATACTCCAGAAATTTTGTCCATTATGGATGAGGATCACTGCGGCTGTAATGAATAAAGGTTTGTTGAAATTACTGCAACCAGTCGCCTTTTGTTTTGTTCTTCAATTTTATTACCTCATTAGCGGTTTGGAATCGCCTAGCAAGTCATCATCAGATGGTACACAGTTATTGATATAGTTATCGATTGTTTGCAGCATGTAGGAGTCGTGTAGCTGTGGAAAGATGTGTAAACGAAGCATGTAAACACTGAGTGTGGCAAGAATTATCCACATTAAGCGACCTATTTTGTTGCATTACTTACAGTTATAAGGATCCATTGGTTGGTCGTTGTTGCACACAGTATTATGGAAAATGTAATGAAGTTTTCTAATGACATTAATTTTACTGCACTTCACAAACTTAGCCGCAGGTAAAATGTTCCACAAACATAGCTAAAGGTATGTAAAAAGAGTTTGTGTTAGGGCAAAGAGTCTCTCTGTTCGGCTCTTGTAATACACACTGGCGACAGTAAGTGTGTGTCTATTTCTATACTGCAAAACAGCCAAGTCACCTTTTCAGAAATCTGGTACACATGAATTAACGTGAGATAACTGCTCCTGCTACTGCACAGGGCAAACAGGACGAAACTTCGAAATTCGATACAAGGAACACACAGATGCACTATGTTTAAAAAATGTCCGTAAATCTAATTTTGCAGCCAACCTAGCACAAAACAGTCATTTAGTTAACAAACATCAAAATAAACTTCCATATCCTACACATTCAGACAAAGGAATTAAAGTGTACTGGCTGGAACAATGAGAGATTTTCGTCCTTAACAATAAATCATCCCTATCAACTTAAATGAACAAACGGACTCAGTAAACAACCCATTTAACTAAAATTTAAAAGAACCATTAAACTTGAGAAGCTAAATAACTTGCAACCCGCTATCTTCTCTCTCTTTCTCTCTCTCTCTCTCTCCCTCTCTATCTATCTATCTGTCTATCTATCTCTCTTTCACATTGACACACCTACTCAACACTCCTCCTGGTGCACAAACAAACATAGACGCAGACAGACATACACAGTCTCCTCCTCCCTCATACCACCATGCTTAACATTTCATTATTTTTTAAAAACAGTGATTTTTTCATAAGCATTGATCAATGTTATTTAAGGAAAAGATAAATGAAATTTCAAACTAAATTTAAGTGCAAAAATTGTAGACATAATATCTTCCAAAATCATTGTTTAATAGATTTTATAAAAAACAAATGTCAGTTTTGTCATATAATTAGATGTTATTTTTGCAGTAGAGAAATAGATACATACTTACTGCCGCCTGTGTTTATTAGAAGAGCTGGACAAAGACACAAACTCTTTGACATAACTTAAGCTATACTCATTGGTTTATTTACATTTTGTAAAGCATGTGGAACGTGGTACTTGTGGCTAAGTGTGTAAAGTGCAGTAGTATTATCGTCAGGGGAAAACACTCATTATATTTTACAGAATACTTTGTGCACCAACAACCAATCAACGAATACTAATAACTGCAAGTAATGCAACAAAATTGATCTCACACTCTGTGCTTACATGTTTCGTTCATACATCTTACTGTACCTACACGACAACCACACTGCTGCAAACAATCTGCAAACATGTACCATCTGATGATGAATCGCTAGGTGGTTCTAAAGCGCTAATGGGATAATAAAAATGGAAGAACAAAACAAAAGGCAACTGGCTGCAGTAATTTCAAGAAACCTTTATCATTCTCTAGTATTAAATAAAATTTCCACAAGTTTTGGGAACCAATGACGTTGAAGCATAAGTATACATCACCTGGAACTGCAATTACTCGAAATGCACTGACGCGCCCAACCCATGCAACACTCATAAAATCGTAAAAAAAACCAGCACCAAAGACGTGCACACCAGCTGTCATATTCGAATACCGCACAGGCTGATATTTTCCTCCGATCAGAACACAGAACATTTTGTGATAGGTTTGCGTTCAAGCCGTGTAATGAAGGTTTGCAAATCCTGTCACTTCATAATTACGCCAGAAATCAGAATCTGAGAAATATGGCTGATGTACTGAATGAACGTGAGCAAGTGTCAGTACTCTTTTGCAAATAACCAGAGAAACTGTAGGGAGGAATGTGGAGATTACAGTACATTTGTATGTTGGTATTGTTGTAGCGATAATGGTATCGTAGACCGACAAATTATAGTACTATTACAACTGGTACAACATTTTATTTTAAGGAGAAAATAGGTAAAACATTTCTTTTGCAACTGAGATCGAGATCCTATTTAGTAGTCGTTTTCAAAATTTTCCGCTTTGCCTGTACATCACCTCATTGCAGGATTCCGAGATAGTGTGGCAACGATGACGCGCTATGCTGGTATTTGGCGATTCCGCTTTGAAAATAATGTCTCCAGATTCGTTATACATGTGTTGCAGGTAGTTAGAGTCCGGTACCATCGCAGCTAAAGTCGTGCACTTGATGTCGTGGGCTTGAAGTTCCAGAGTGTGCAGAATTTGTAATATGGGGTAGCGACGCATTTACAAAGTTTACTCCTCCACACAGTGCCCTACTCCATGGCACCCGCGGAAAAGTTTCAATACAGTGATTGGTACGACAGACAGTCAAGGCTTATTTATATTAAATCACAGTCGTCGAAATTTTCATACCTGATATCGTGCTCACAAATTGTTTCACCGGTGACCCCACGATTTGCTTCCGTTGTAGAAACGAAAACTTTCTTAGTCCGTCCACGAATAAAAGCAGGGAACATAATTTACGGTTCACACCATATTAATCTCCGTCTCTCTGCAGTTTCATCGATACGGTGTACACATTAATTTAAATTATTTATAAGTGTCTTTAGACACGAAAGCTAACACATCATCCAAGCCAGCATGTCAACAATCCGCGTCTCTTCTTCATCAACGTCATAACTCCCGGCTGTTCAGTATCAAAGCCGAAAACAGACTCACTCATATGAAAGTCAATTTTATACAAATTCACTGAAACTTTTATGGTCAGATAGATGTTTTATTTGAATGTATTGATGTTTCCTACTAAGTACAGTGAATAAAAAGATAAAGGAATAAATTATGTAGTTGAGCGCAGGCGCCTCCCAGGGCAATCCGCTAGGGAATAAGCTCCTCGTCTCACTCTCCGCTTCGTCATCAACAATACAGACAATATTATACACTACACGCACTTTCTCGGAGTGATCTACGTCGAACAGTTACACTTAAGAAGTAAGGCACACGGAAGAAAGACATTAATGTGGGTGAAGGAAAACGAGATATTTTTTTCTATTACAGTTTCGCGTGTATTAAATCAAACTTTTCCAACTTCTTTAAATATTTTTATAGCATAGGTACATTTTCCTTAAAAAAGTACTTCCATTCAATTCCAAAAGAATACGCCTACCCTGTAGAAACCGCTGCAACACTATACAGAAGAATACCCGTTGAGGTAATAAGAATGGAAAAGGACCATCATTACAAAACTCTTTAATAGTCATCTATATCAGGAAAACTCAAAATCAGTTACTTTCGTAAGAAGCTAGTAAGTCCCATGGAATAATCAAGAAGCCCACTGTGTCGCTGAAAAGGCCCAGCAACAGCAACTTACGTTAGAATGTTGTCGAACTTTCTTCTCTTAACTGTCCCCAATGTCGGCAACTGCTTCCACAAGGAAATATATTAGCATTCGTGGTGTGTTATGACGAGCGGTACCCTAAAGTGACACTGAGAAATCTGCAGCGTCCTAATAAGGAGCTTGCATAGAGAACGAGACGCTTAACGCTGTTTAATAAGAAATACGGCGCATAAGTGCATCCCGTTCCAGACGCGCTGCTTTTTAGTGGAACCATTACACAATGTTATTGTAACCATCAGTTACTCATAACATTATTAATAAAGTGATGCAACATGAACACAGTATTGATGCTGAGCCAACATAGCCAAGCATCATAAGATACACTAACAAAGATTCTTGTCCATGTAAATGACCATATACTTAGAAAACCGTGAAATATTTTAACAAATCCAAAACCGTTTCTTCTTTCGTGTAACTAACTTGAAAACGTGTCTCATTAATACCGGAATAATTATAACACAATGCGCAGTATTATATTCTGTACCCCGCCAATGTAACCTTCATTAGTGTCAAAGTTTAAAAAATCACATTTAAACTTAAAGGGGCAGTTTCGAATGCAGAGACCAATAATCGACAACTGCAGTTTACCGGTAGATAATTATGTGCTGAAGTTAATACCCGACTTTGTTAAAAAATAAAATTCTGTGTAGTTGGCTACACCAAATGCCAGTTCCAGTCATTAAGCTACTACTAAGGCGCAAAGAAAAATGTAGTTACTTTAATTCTCACAATTTCGTAACCAGAAGGAAGTGCATGCCTAAAGGAGAGCGGCAAACGCAGGTGTATTAGGCCGTGGAGGTTTTTGGCAGGACACTTAGAAAATGTAACAGACCTACTAAGGAAGCTGCCTACATTACACTTGTCCGTCCTCATTTAGAATACTGCTGCGCGGTGTGGGATCCTTCCCAGATAGGACTGATGGAGTACATCGAAAAAGTTCAAAGAAAGGCAGCACGTTTTGTATTATCGCGAAATATGTGACAGATTGTAAGGTGTCAGGCAAATCCAACACCTTCCATGAAAACCCTGACATGATAAGCAAATCCAATAGTATGTCACATAGCTCCGAATAAATCGTGACATTAAATTAACCAAAGTAATACGAGTAACGAGTGAGAAAATGGAATACCACAGACTAACACAAGAATCCCTAAATGCATGTCATACCTTCCCACCGTCAGACAGACGCAGTTCCGAGGGGAGAAACGAGAACAGAAGCCGAGAGCAGAACTGTGTTAAGCTAGAAGGCCCTATGATAAGCTACGGACACCCACGTCTCCAGCTAACCGCTAGGACCACCCCCCCAGCCCATGTTAAAAGCTAGAGCCCTCCAGAAGAACAGTATAGATCTTACGATAACACAAAAAGGGCTACCCCAGCCGCAAGTTTGAGTGTGAGACTTTTTCGCGTCTCTGTTACGTCAGGACCACCCCCCAGCCCATGTTAAAAGATAGAGCCCTCCAGAAGAACAGTATAGATCTTACGAGAACACTAAAAGGACCACACCAGCTGCAAGTTTTAGCGTGAGACTTTTTCGCGTCTCTGTTACGTTGCAAACTTTAAAAGCATTGCCCCACCACGAAAAGTAAAACGTTTCTCGTTGGATGGACAGAATTTTTGTAGGCGGAGCTTAAGGTTAACATTGAGACCCTGATTGGTCAGATGAAAACCCAGCCAGATAGTTTTTTTTAAACCAACTTCGGTAAATTGTAGTAAGGAGAAGTTAGGAGAGAGTTGCTTCCGAGACGGCGAGGTGAGCGGAGCTGTGCTGCCCACCACCCCCTGACGAACACCGACAAGGCAATGAACGCACGCGATGCCGCATAACAGCACATAAAGCTTCACTCAGAACTGCAGAAGTCTCATCTGTCACACCCCCTTTTTTGCGTAATACTAGTGTCGATCGTCAATTAAAGTTCATGGTGTTCACATTTGCCACTTGAAGTAAAAATCTGAAACGCAATGATTTTTCTGTTATATACACTCCTGGAAATTGAAATAAGAACACCGTGAATTCATTGTCCCAGGAAGGGGAAACTTTATTGACACATTCCTGGGGTCAGATACATCACATGATCACCCTGACAGCACCACAGGCACATAGCCACAGGCAACAGAGCATGCACAATGTCGGCACTAGTACAGTGTATATCCACCTTTCGCAGCAATGCAGGCTGCTATTCTCCCATGGAGACGATCGTAGAGATGCTGGATATAGTCCTATGGAACGGCTTGCCATGCCATTTCCACCTGGCGCCTCAGTTGGACCAGCGTTCGTGCTGGACGTGCAGACCGCGTGAGACGACGCTTCATCCAATCCCAAACATGCTCAATGGGGGACAGATCCGGAGATCTTGCTGGCCAGGGTAGTTGACTTACACCTTCTAGAGCACGTTGGGTGGCACAGGATACATGCGGACGTGCATTGTCCTGTTGAAACAGCAAGTTCCCTTGCCTGTCTAGGAATGGTAGAACGATGGGTTCGATGACGGTTTGGATGTACCGTGCACTATTCAGTGTCCCCTCGACGATCACCAGTGGTGTACGGCCAGTGTAGGAGATCGCTCCCCACACCATGATGCCGGGTGTTGGCCCTGTGTGCCTCGGTCGTATGCAGTCCTGATTGTGGCGCTCACCTGCACGGCGCCAAACACGCATACGACCATCATTGGCACCAAGGCAGAAGCGACTCTTATCGCTGAAGACGACACGTCTCCATTCGTCCCTCCATTCACGCCTGTCGCGACACCACTGGAGGCGGGCTGCACGATGTTGGGGCGTGAGCGGAAGATGGCCTAACGGTGTGCGGGACCGTAGCCCAGCTTCATGGAGACGGTTGCGAATGGTCCTCGCCGATACCCCAGGAGCAACAGTGTCCCTAATTTGCTGGGAAGTGGCGGTGCGGTCCCCTACGGCACTGCGTAGGATCCTACGGTCTTGGCGTGCATCCGTGCGTCGCTGCGGTCCGGTCCCAGGTCGACGGGCACGTGCACCTTCCGCCGACCACTGGCGACAACATCGATGTACTGTGGAGACCTCACGCCCCACGTGTTGAGCAATTCGGCGGTACGTCCACCCGGCCTCCCGCATGCCCACTATACGCCCTCGCTCAAAGTCCGTCAACTGCACATACGGTTCACGTCCACGCTGTCGCGGCATGCTACCAGTGTTAAAGACTGCGATGGAGCTCCGTATGCCACGGCAAACTGGCTGACACTGACGGCGGCGGTGCACAAATGCTGCGCAGCTAGCGCCATTCGACGGCCAACACCGCGGTTCCTGGTGTGTCCGCTGTGCTGTGCCTGTGATCATTGCTTGTACAGCCCTCTCGCAGTGTCCGGAGCAAGTATGGTGGGTCTGACACACCGGTGTCAATGTGTTCTTTTTTCCATTTCCAGGAGTGTAGTTATTGAGAAGCCACATCAGCCACTGTAATTTACGACAAGTTAGATAAGTAATTAAAGATAATTGAGGGTCACTGTAGACCATTTTGATAGTTTTCTCTCTTGTGAAACTTAATTTAAACCTAGATTATAGATGTGATATGGCATAGGTCATCCTTCGATCCATTGTAGAACTTAGAAACCCACTCAGGGAATATTCGTTCACATTTTTGTTGAACGCAGTTGGTTTTTATCATCCTGTATTAAAACATTTCCTTTTATCAATAGTGCAATTTATAAACAATGTTTTGTGAGTAGAATAAAATTTCCAATGGTAAACTTAACTGCTTTTTCGACGTTATTTTACCAGCTAACTAAAAATAGGAAAGCCTTGAACCCCTTCCACTAAATTTAGTTAGTATTAAGATTCTTTTACAGGGAGTGCAGTGGAGCTGACACTGAAATCATTAAGTATTTGGTTATATCATCGCTAGTCTCACTGAACTCTTCTGAACTCTGCATGTCATGTGTGGTCTGGCGTCTCCTTACCAGCAACAGGTCCCAGGTTCAAACTAGTCAATTCCCTAAAAAACACGCTCAGAGCGTCGTTGCGCGAAAGTGGTAGGGAGACACGATATAGAACAAACAGACACCACGCAGAATGTTAGAAGAGTGTCACAGAAATGATACAGGACTTGGGCTGGACATCGTTAAAAGAAAGGAGTTTTTCGTTGCTACGGTATCTTCTCACGAAATTCCAATCACCAACTTTCTCCTCCGAATACGAAAATATTTTGTTGACACCGTCCTATATAGGGAGGAACGATCACCACGATAAAATAAGGGAAATCAGAGCTCGTACGGGAAGATATAGGTGTTCATTCTTTCCGCGCGCTTTACGAGATTGGAATAATAGAGAATTGTGAAGGTGGTTCGATGAACCCTCTGCCAGACACTTAAATGTGATTTTCAGAGTATCCATGTAGATGTAGATGTAGATGCAACATAGAAATGGAGATGTGTTCTCATTGCTCTCTTTTCACTGCTCAGCTGAAAAGTATGGTTCGCAGGAATTCAAACTTTTCATTGACACACGGAAAACGACTTTTTTTTACTTCCTTATCGTATGCTATAACTCCTTTCCCGATGCAGTCTGTGTGGAAAAAATAGCTACTGACCGTAGAATATATGTCATATGGACGTCATGAATAATTTCACCTAGTATTTTATAGGTCCTGCATGGTGAGTGTCTTTCAGCAAAATCGCTTGCTCGTGGAATTGGTTGGTTCACAGTTCTCGTTCGCCGCCGTCCCTCCCCTTCCCCCCCCCCCCCCCTCCCCCCCGAACACTGAAGACACATGTGACTGTACTTTGTAAAAAGGTTTCCTTTTAAAAGATACCACTGAGGTAGTTGACCTTGGCATTGTTTAATCCCCTCCAATAAATTAAGAGGACTTTCAGCTGTAGAGGTTGAATGCTACACGCTCTGTGTCGTAACGAAGTTGTGTCCCATGCTGATACAGGATACGTGAGGTGAACACACAATATAAGCGCCGAGCAAATATTATTTGCCTACTTCTATGTCTCCTCATGATGTGACTCCTTCTATTCCTAGACCATTACAGAACTGCTGAACCAGTGCATTGCCAATCCTGAAATTTTATACAGGTTTGTTCATTCACTCGTAGTTCCACCCCAGTCTCTCAGCTCAACTTACAAATTTAGGATGTGCAAATACAGATTTTTTTTTTGTTACATGCAAGTTGAAGCAACTAAGGCAGTCCTTTCCAAATATATCGAGAAAAATAAATATATCAAGGGCTTTAAAGGATTATCTACGAAATTTTACGGCTTACGCAATTAGAAATTAATGTTTAATGCTACCGAATTATGACACGCCTTCTTTTGCAATGGAATTATTTACTCTTTTGTGTCACTGGAAACAGCCTTCGAAAAGAACTTCACCGACGTAACACGTGTGGAACTTAATCGAAAAGCTACAAGATAACAGCGCCGCAAAACACTTACTCTGCCAGGAAGTACCGCAAATGTATGTCCCATTGTACCAAATGTGAGCAAACAGCTTAATTAGGCACGGTTCGTTTGTTTATTACTATGACCGTCATATCAAATTCTCAGTGATACGAGCTATAAAGCGGTTCCTGCCGGACTGCACTGCATCTGATTTTCATCCGGACTCATAAGAGCACAGGCCAGTGTTAGACTATATTTCATATCTTCGGGAGTTGTTTGTGTTTACTTGTAGACCTCTTGTTTTAATTTTGGCCACCTACTAAAGACCAGAGCTGTTAAGTTCCATGAACGGGTAGGACATCTCATGCTTCCCGAACTACCTATCCAAAGACCTCCAAACGTTCTGTTAAGAACTGTAATTATCTCTGCAGAATGGACGCCGCGTCCATTATGCTGTAATAACGTGAGTTGCCTCATGTGCAACGAGGTACCATCTAATAACTGCAGCAGCGTATCTAGTAGGCTCTACAGATACTTACGGCTATGTAGTGTCCCATCAATAAAATAAGGACCAAAGGTGCGGTATTTGAAAAGCCCGCACAACACTTTTACAGAAAGACTTTTTTTGTACACTTTTTTCAGCCAGTGTGAAATTTATTCTGACAAAATGTGCGTATGCCTCATCCGTGAACAAAGTTTTGCAGAGAAACGCCGCGCCACTTAGCAGTTTTCGTAGACACCACTCGAAGAACTATAATCAATTCTGAAAGTCGCTGCCCTGAAGTTGTTCACAGAGCGAGATATGGAAAGGATTAAATGTGAAGGAATTCAGTGTACACAGAGCACTCCTTCGGCTGATCCCAATTGCGCATTCAAGCTGCCTCGTAATAAATTAGGACTGAAAGCTTTAGCATTCAAACAGTTAACTGCAATTTATGTCATTAGTTACTGTTATTCTGTTATCGAATTCCAGTTTCTCTATTTTTTTTAAAAATAGTGATGGAGCAGACAGATCGTGAGGGTTTGGCATGATCGAGATAACTTTCAGTATACAGCCACACAGCTGCTGCAGGAGTTTGACGACATTCACCGTAATCGGAGACCATGTCCATTTCTTCGACTGTCATTTATTTTGTCAAGGTCTGAATAGCTTCGTGAGCAGTTTGTCCGGTCGCTACGATACCAGAGCACAGACGATGCTCTTCAAGCGCACAGGTAAATATACGAATCACACCTGAGTCACGTGTTTGCTTTCTTTTGGGATAGTAGACCAGATATTTGTGGGACCTCTTCTCCTGACAGCGGCACTGTTTTGCGGCGCTGTTATCTTGACACTATTTGATCAACATCTGCAGACGTTATGTCGGTAAAGTCCTCCTCAAAAGCTCTTTCCAATGACACAGAAACAAGTGCATAGTTCCATTAAAAAGTCGGAGTCATAATACGACATACAGTATGTGATCGTTAAAAACTACTTGCGTACGTCAGAAAAATTCACCATATTGTCGATCAAATCTTAGCGACAACCGCAGCTCAATATTTACTACCTGAGAAGAAAAGTGAAGCATCCAGAAGACATGGTCAGAGGTCGATGTAATTTCGCACATGTTCAGTACGTATGTAAATGACTGGAGTTGCACTTTCTACGGCAGACAGAATGACCACCAGAGTAAATTACAGTTTTTCGTATTTAGTGTTGTTACCAGGACTGGTAGGGTATATAAAGGACATCAGTGTCAGTTGTAGGGTGATTACGGTGAGGCTTTATACTCGTGTGAGACGGAGTTATCAACACCTTACAAAGTTTCAAAAGAATCCCATTGCGGGTTCCTATTTGGCTGGCTGGTCGAATCGTGCAATATTCAGATTTGTGGGGCATTCGGATATGGTAGTGGCTCGATGTTGAACTGTATGGGAACGTGAAAGGTGACATACTCGTTGTCAAGGTTATGGTACACCATGTATAACCACCACATAGAAGGATCGCCTTACTACGCACCAAGCACATCGTAACCCTCCCCACACATCTGCGCCTGCTATCCGAGAACAAGAAATGTTCTCCCTGCAACTTCCTGTGTCACCCCGCATCGTTGGCCGGAGACTTACCAACCCATGCGTAGTTTCCCGTCATCACCACAACACAAACCGCTGCGTTTGGAGTGGTGACGTGATCGCGAAGCATACACTCCTCACAAGGGGCGTCACACTGTGTTCAGCAGTGGTTGGTTGGTTGGTTGGTGTGAGGAAGGAAACCAGACAGCGGGGTCATCGGTCTCATCGGATTAGGGAAGGATTGGGAAGGAAGTCGGCCGTGCCCTTTCAGAGGAACCATCCCAGCATTTGCCTGGAGTGATTTAGGGAAATCACGGAAAACCTAAATCAGGATGGCCGGACGCGTTCAGCAGTGGATCGCAGTTCTACACTACGACGGATGACCATCACTGGCGAATATGGTGACGATCTGTGGAAAAGCCCCAGTCTTCCAGTGTTCTTCAGAGGCACAGCGGTGGTACTCTGGCGCCATGGTTGGGCGAGGCATCGGATCTGGGGTGACTTCCGGTCGCGGCTGGTAGTGGTCAGGGAACTCTGACGGTACAACGACATGTTGCGTCCTTACGTGTTAGTTCCCATGCGAAAGTATCGTGGTGCCGTTATTCAACAGGACAGTGCTCTCACACATGGCACGAGTGTCTATGAATTTTCTGCGTGATGTTGTACTCCCGTGGCCAGCAAGACGCCCAGATCTGTCTTCGACACAACATGTGTAGGACCAACTCGAACGTGAACTCCATCGTAATCGTAATATCAAGGATCAGTTACATCAGTTGCGCGTCAGCTTGCCTCAGGAAAGAATACAGCTTCTTTATGACACTCTTCCCACCCGAACCAGTGGTTTCCAGCCAGAGAGGCTGCAACGCCATACTAATAAGTGGGCTCGGCTCATACTGCCAAATTCTCTGTAAATGTTACTCCATTTTATGATCACTGACGTAACTTCGCATACGCTCTCAACCAGTGAAATTTCATTTCGTTTTCGCCTTCCTGCATTTCTGAATGCTTCAGTTTTTTTGTCAGTCAGTATATTTACTCGTTCTGGATATGATATTTTAACTGCCCTCTCTTAGCTGCCTCATTCCATACCATAAGGAATCACAGATACTACCATCGCAACGCGAATTACTAGAACAGTCCGCTTCTTTATGCTGACTCTATTGCGCTTGCGTCAGTTATACAAGGTGAACCACAACTCCATCGACAAATTTTCAGAGGTTTTTCGGAGATACTTTCTGAGTACATTGGAAGAAGGGACTCACGGTCTCCGGTGGCTCATTACAGAGCAGTAATCTAATAATTATTTATTCTGTTTGTGATCGTAGTCGCCCCTGACTCTGAATAAATACCTTTAAGTCAGTGAAGGAGACTGGAATGCCGGCCGGAGTGGCCAAGCAGTTCTTGGGGCTTCAGTCTGGAACCGCGCGACCGCTACGGTCGCAGGTTCGAATCCTGCCTCGGGCATGTATGCGTGTGATATCCTTAGGTTGGTTAGGTTTAAGTAGTTCTAAGTTCTAGGGGACTGATGACCTCAGCTGTTACGTCCCTTAGTGCACAGAGCCATTTGAACCATTTTTTTGGCCTGTAATATGCACTAAAGAAAACGTTCGACGAACAATACAGAGTAATGGAACAACCCTCAGACGAAACACGTTTATTTTTATCACATTGTGTTCAGTTTGTTCTGTCAGTGTGCAGCACAACGTAACAAATGCAGAGCTGTTTCCTGCTGTTCAAAGTGTCGACCACCATAAACAAGGCAGAGTGTTCAGCGACGCACCATCGAATATTTAACAAGCTGAACTATTTCAGGACTTTCTACATCTACATTCATACTCCGGAAGCCACCTGACGGTGTGTGGTGGAGGGTACCTTGACTACTTCTATCGGTTCTCCCTTCTATTCCAGTCTCGTATTGTTCGTGGAAAGAAGGATTGTCGGTATGCCTCTGTGTGGGCTCTAATCTCTCTGATTTTATCCTCATGATCTCTTCGCGAGATATACATAGGAGGGAGCAATATACTGCTTGACTCCTCGGTGAAGGTATGTTCTCGAAACTTCAACGAAAGCCCGTACCGAGCTACTGAGCGTCTCTCCTGCAGAGTCTTCCACTGGAGTTTATCTACCATCTCCGTAACGCTTTCGCGATTACTAAATGACCCTGTAACGAAGCGCGCTGCTCTCCGTTGGATCTTCTCTCTTCTATCAACCCTATCTGGTACGGATCCCACACTGCTGAGCAGTATTCAAGCAGTGGGCGAACAAGCGTACTGTAACCTACTTCCTTTGTTTTCGGATTGCATTTCCTTAAGATTCTTCCAATGAATCTCAGTCTGGCATCTGCTTTACCGACGATCAACTTTATATGATTATTCCATTTTAAATCACTCCTAATGCGTACCCCCAGATAATTTATGGAATGAACTGCTTGCTTTTGCTGACCTGCTATATTGTAGCTGAATTATAAGGGATCTTTCTTTCTATGTATTCGCAGCACATTACACATGTCGACATTGAGATTCAATTGCCATTCCCTGCACCATGCGTCAATTCGCTGCAGATCCTCCTGCATTTCAGTACAATTTTCCATTGTTACAACCTCTCGATATACCACAGCATCATCTGCAAAAAGCCTCAGTGAACTTCCGATGTTATCCACAAGGTCAAGTATGTATACTGTGAATAGCAACGGTCTTACGACACTCCCCTGCGGCACACCTGAAATCACTCTTACTTCGGAAGACTTCTCTCCATTGAGAATGACATGCTGCGTAGATCCCAACAAGCAGATCCGTACGAGTACTCACCAGATTCTCGTAAACCACGCTCTTCACAAGCCTCCAGAAGAAGGTCATTAGCGTCGTGTATGGTGACAGAGTTGGCCATCAAACAGTCGAAATTCACACTGTTGTGCGTTGTTGTGCATTATTTTACTGCCAGGTACGAAGCTAGCTGGAGTAAGAAAATCAATCGAAACGCAATAAGTCTATAACGAGCCACTGGAGACCATGGGTTTTGAGCCGTGCGCGCTGGGTTCGCGGCCAGAGGAATGCCTCTTTGGTTATCGACGGTCGTCCGTCATACTTGAAGATTCTTGGAATTCTTAGTACATATTGTTTATTGTCAGTATTATTTTACTGCCAGCAACCGGAGTTGTAAAGTGAATAATGTTCTTTAATGCTGGTTATCAGAGTTTTTCTCAAACGTTTTCTGAACTGACCGTCTGTGTTCAAGTGTTTAAAAGTTTTGAAGAGACTAACAATAAATCTTTTTTTGAGATACGTTTGTAAAGTGGCTCTGCAGATTTCCAGTCCCCTTCCGCTACAACAATTTCAACTTCCTTACACCAAAGTGTTCAGAAAGTATCCCCGAACAACCTCTGAAAGTTTGTCGGTGAAGCTCTGCCTCACACAGTATATCTACAGTAGTATACTTGCGCGTAATTTCTTGTGTCTATTTTAACTCCGATAACGCATTCCCTTATGGGAATTCTGTTTATCTTGAAATAACTTGTTAAAATACGTATTAAGTTACTGATACAAATTGAATAAATGAGTTTATGCCTCTATAGCATGACTTTTAACATCTTCTCGTTTTTTTCCCAGTTGCGCGATTCTCAGTCCATTGTATCATGTTCCAAATACTTTCTGGTGCGTTCTTTGGAATCTGAGTGAGTACAGTCGAGATACATGTGACATCCATCACACAGACGCTCTCACCTGACTATGTGGTGCGTACTGCACCACTACCCACAGCGGACTAAGTTGGTATTAAAAAGAAAATGCCTCTGAAAACTAAATGCTTCATGAGAACGTGGAGAAGGAACTCCACTGCCGTGACAGGAGATTAACAATTTATTTCCTGTGGTCTGAGCAGAATTACTGAGGCGGATGACTTTGACATTTGATATTGAGATATCGAAATAAATTATGAAACTACGCAACAGTTTTATTTTGTATTTAAAGCTCTAGAGCTACATTGTGTGCGACACCTGTGAGAGCAGTATTCCGACACGTGTTTCCCGCTATCAAGGTGACTCTTAGCATAGCAGTGAGACAGCACTTTGTACCTCGCAGAGGAGCCTGTTTTTATCGTGCTGCACGTGGTACCTTGTAGTAAAATTATAGTAGAGCAAAACTCTTGGAAATGGGCAACATCATAGAAGTACTAAGAGCAAGTTAATAACCGCGGAAGATGCAGAAATTCTTTTTTCGCACCACTAAATCGTAAAAATAAAACGACGTGTAATCCTTTGTTATAGTAGTACTATTACAAAGTTATCGTTATCAATTGCTAAGCAGCCAACGGCTGTATAAAAAACGATATATATATATATATATATATATATATATATATATATATATATATATATATATATGCAAGATTCATCATGTTACCACTCTGCACTGGACAGATAGGGGGACAGGAACGTTTAACAGGCGTGGTCTAAGTCATCTATCCCACTGCATGGAGGGCTACTTCTTCCTCCTCAGGACTACGATCAGAGAACTATTGTTCGGCACTGAGAGAACTGGTGCTACTCAACTATACAGGGTGTTACAAAGAGGTACTGCCAAACTTTCAGGAAACATTCCTCACACACAAATAAAGAAAAGATGTTATGTGGACATGTGTCCGGAAACGCTTAATTTCCATGTTAGAGCTCATTTTAGTTTCGTCAGTATGTACTGTACCTCCTCGATTCACCGCCAGGTGGCCCAATTGAAGGAAGGTAATGTTGACTTCGGTGCTTGTGTTGACATGCGACTCATTGCTCTACAGTACTAGCATAAAGCACATCAACAGGTTAGTGTTCACCACGAACGTGGTTTTGCAGTCAGTGCGATGTTTACAAATGCAGAGTTGGCAGATTAGCATGGGAAAATAGCCGTGGCGCGGTACGTTTGTATCGAGACAGATTTCTAGAACGAAGGTGTCCCGACAGGAAGACGTTCCAAGCAATTGATCGGCGTCTTAGGGAGCACGGAACATTCCAGCCTATGACTCGCGGCTGGGGAAGACCTAGAACGACGAGGACACCTGCAATGGACGAGGCAATTCTTCGTGCAGTTGGCGATAACCCTAATGCTGTACAAGGTAACGTTGACCACGTCACTGTATGGAGAGTGCTACGGGAGAACCAGTTGTTTCCGTACCATGTATAGCGTGTGCAGGCACCATCAGCAGCCGATTGGTCTCCACGGGTACACTTCTGTGAATGGTTAATCCAACAATGTGTCAATCCTCATTTCAGTGCAAATGTTCTCTTTACGGATGAGGCTTCATTTCAACGTGATCAAATTATAAATTTTCACAATCACATTGTGTGGGCTGACGAGAATCCGCACGCAATTGTGCAATCACGTCATCGACACAGGTTTTCTGTGAACGTTTGGGCAGGCATTGTTGGTGATGTCTTGATTGAGTTCCATGTTCTTTCACCTACGCTCAATGGAGCACGTTATCATGATTTCATACGGGATAGTCTACCTGTGCTGCTAGAACATGTGCCTTTACAAGTACGACACAACATGTGGTTCATGCACGATGGAGCTCCTGCACATTTCAGTTAAGTGTTCGTACGCTTCTCAACAACAGATTCGGTGACCGATGGATTGGTAGAGGCGGACCAATTCCATGGTCTCCACGCTCTCCTGACCTCAACCCTCTTGACTTTCATTTATGGGGGCATTTGAAAGCTCTTGTCTACGCAACCCCAGTACCAAGTGTAGAGACTCTTCGTGCTCGTATTGTGGACGGCTGTGATACAATACGCCATTCTCCAGGGCTACATCAGCGCATCAGGGATTCCATGCGCGGAGGGTGGATGCATGTATCCTCGCTAACGGAGGACATTTTGAACATTTCCTGTAACAAAGTGTTTGAAGTCACGCTGGTACGTTCTGTTGCTGTGTGTTTCCATTCCATGATTAATGTGATTTGAAGAGAAGTAATAAAATGGGCTCTAAGCTAAGTAAGCGATTCCGGACACATGTCCACATAACATATTTTCGTTCTTTGTTTGTGAGGAATGTTTCCTGAAAGTTTGGCCGTACCTTTTTGTAACACCCTGTATACAGGGTCACGCATATCTGGCAGAATTTCGTTTCTATCCTAAAATGTTACTTCACCCGGATGCTTCTATTGCAAATCTGAAACAAACGAATTCAAAGCAGTTTCGAAAAAAATTACAGATTTTAAAGCTTCGTTTCTTTCTGTTTCGAGCATCAAACTAATGTCAAATACTTTTGTTAGGCTAAAAGCAAGCTTCATAGTATTGGGGATAATTAATAGTCAATTTTTGGATTCACTGGGTAAACAAAAAATGTTAATAAGTGCTTAATTAGATGTCTGTTTTTGAGTGTAGCTATGGAAATGAAATATGCAAAGCGGACAAGGTGCACCAGGTACAGGTATGAAATATTAATACTTAGTAACAACTTTTCTTTCATGCGAAACCATTGCTCAATTTTATTCTGGTTACCCGTCTTACAACGAAACAATCCTAGAGATATAGCCGTCACAATAATACGAAGTTACGGACTTTCTCCTTGGAAGATAAAATTCAAATATCCTGCCCTTTCTAGTTATTACCTCCAGGTCAGTACAGGGTTTTAAATCTTTTGGTCTGTGACACTAATTGTGGGGATTGGCGGGAACGTCTTTTAGTGTGTGCTACTGCACTGCACAACCAGGTGGCGTCGATTATTCTGTCGGCTGGCAAAATGTGAATTTTTCAGTGACTACAGCGACGGGACGCTATCGGCATATGGCAGTCATCACCTGCACGCGGATCTCGCAAGAGCCACCGGCGATTCCGTCCAGTTCCATCAATAGTCATCAGCAGCCATCGCACTACGATAGAATAAGAAATATCAGAAAGTTTCTCTGCCACTTGTTGACGTACAGTGTGTTTCTTGCGTTCTGTTAGACACAAAGAGTTTGCAGATCCAGTGTTAGGGCTACTTCTTAAAAGAGTATTCACGTTAGGTGACGCATCTGTTGTGTGGAAAATATTCTGTTCTAAGAGCGTCTTACTGTTAAATTCCGTTTCACCCAAATCAGCCAATGCCCACAGGTAGGATCACAGGTATGTTGGTGTCATAAAGGTTTATTGCCTCCTATCAGTTTGTGATGGCTCGTGATACCTAATACTTGCCGTCTGCTACGGTGACGACATTCGTCTGTCTTTTAGAAATGTTGGTGGCCATCAAGTGCTATTGGGGCATTGTTTGGCAAAACGCATTTTCCATGTCTTGCGAGCCTGTTCTTGGACTGATACCTTTATATCAGCCTTGACAAAGGTTCATGTAGACCCTAAACAACATGGAATTTAATCCCTTACTGAGACATGGTCGTGATTTAAAACAATACAGACAGTGTAGAAGTAACTAAAGGAAATTTGTTCTACAGTTCCTGATTCCCTTATTGCTGTCGTACTATATTCCTGATACAGAGCACAGTAAGTAAATACTGCTGTTGCAATGTTATATCACACAGATTGGAAAATGTCCTAAAGTCCCTTATCATGACATCACATGCCATTCTGCGAAGTTAAAGTTCGGTTGTTGAAACAATTTCCTCAACCCCTCTTACGTCATAGCTTACATGTTTATCAGTTCGCAACCTAAGTTTGGAACCCAATTGCCTTCATCTTCTAAATTTAAAATGATGGGAAAAACCGTGGGAAACTCAAAAGTTTATTTGCCCTAAGTTTAAAAGCAGAGAGAAATTCCAAAATCCACCTACCCCAAGCCCACTCGTCGTCATAAATACACTATATGATCAAAATTATCCGGACACCAGGCTGAAAATTACTTACAAGTTCGTGGCGCCCTCCATCGGTAATGCTGGAATTCAACATGGTGTTGGCCCGTCCTTAGCCTTGATGACAGGCTCCACTCTCGAAGGCATACGTTCAATCAGGTGCTGGAAGGTTTCTTGGGAAATGGCAGCCCATTCTTCACGGAGTGCTGCACTGAGAAGAGGTACCGTTGTCGGTCGGTGGCGCCTGGCACGAAGTCAGCGTTCCAAAACATCCCAAAGGTGTTCTGTAGGATTCAGGTCAGGACTCTGTGCAGGCCAGTCCATTACAGGAATGTTATTGTAGTGTAACCACTGCGCCACAGGCCGCGCATTAAGAACAGGTATTCGATCGTGTTGAAAGATGCAGTCGCCATCCCCGAATTGCTTTTCAACAGTGGGAAGTAAGAAGGTGCTTAAAACATCAATGTAGGCCTGTGCTGTGAAAGTGCTACGCAAAACAACAAGGTGTGCAAACCCCCTCCATGAGAAACACGACCTCACCATAAACCACCGCCTCCGAATTTTACTGTTGGCACTATACACGCTGGCATATCACGTTCACCGGGCATTCGCCATACCCATACCCTGTCATCAGATCGCCAAATTGTGTACCGTGATTCGTCACTCCACACAACCTCTTTCCACTGTTCATTCGTCCAATGTTTATGCTCGTTACACAAAGCGAGGGGTCATTTGGCATTTACCAGTGTGATGTGTGGCATATGAGCGCCGCTCGACCATGAAATCCAATTTTTCTCACCTACCGCGTAACTCTCATATTAACTGCAGTGGATCCTGGTGCAGTTTGGAATTCCTGTGTATTGGTCTGGATAGATGTCTGCCTATTACACATTATGACCTCTTCAACTGTCGGCGGTCTATGTCAGTCAACAGACTAGGTCGGACCGTATGCTTTTGTGCTGTATGTATCCCTTCACGTTTCCACTTCACTATTACATCTGGAACAGTGGACCTAGGGATGTTTAGGAGTGTGGAAATCTCGCGTACATACATATGACACAAGTGACAACCAATAACCTGACAACGTTCGAAGTCCGTGAGTTCCGCGGAGCGCCCCATTCTACTCTCTCACGATGTCTAATGACTACTGAGGTCGTTGATATGGAATACCTGGCAGTAGGTGGCAACACAATGCACCTGACATGAAAAACGTATGTTTTTGGGTATATCCGGATACTTTTGCTTACATAGTGTAGATCACCAAAGGTGGATGACAATTAACGTCCTATTCGAAATTGTTTGTATCGTTTTTATACTTAACCGGTTTTCAAGAAACAAAATTCACTTTGTTCCTTACAATGGTAAAATTTATTACATTCTATCTCACTTATGTCATTGCAGACATTAGTGGCAGATCAAGCCGAGACGTTTAACGATGTTTGAGCAGGCTCGACTGTCTTCCGCGTACTAAGTATGGCGATCCGTGATGCAATTACAGAGATGGTGACAAAGTGTGAAAGAACCTTACAGAGATGGTGACAAAGTGTGAAAGAACCTTACAGAGATGGTGACAAAGTGTGAAAGAACCTCGTGCGTCGGTAGGTGCAAATACCATAAGGAAACGCCACTCGAAGCTTATGGGCACACGTTCGGTACACCCAGGATGGAGAAAATGTGCAAGTGGTTCAGAAAACGTGCACTCGAAGTCACAAAGACGGACGTCTCGCGACGGTGGTGTAACTGGACACGAAATCCGAACTGCTCTGAAGAAAGAGTTGAATTTTTGTCCGTGGACACCACATTACTGCCAGGAATTATCGAAGGAAGATTGTGGAATATCAGGAGACACATGCTAAATGAAGACTGGTCCAATATTTTAGACGCCGGTCGGTGTGGCCGTGCGGTTCTAGGCGCGTCAGTCTGGATCCGCGTGACCGCTACAGTCGCAGGTTCGAACCTGCCTCGATCATGGATGTGTGTGATGTCCTTAGGTTAGTTAGATTTAAGTAGTTCTAAGTTCTAGGGGAGTGATGACCACAGATGTTGAGTCCGATAGTGCTCAGAGCCATCTGAACCAATATTTTAGATGGTGTCAGATAAAGCGCTGTTTGGGGGGAGGGGGTGTTGTTAACCACCGCATTTGTTAATTCGGGGAACAGAGCATCCGAGGGTGGTTGTTGAGCAAAGAAACCATCCATCGCCTAAAGGTCACAATGTCGTGCGGCAAGACAGCCAAGACAGTTGTCGTTCCGCATCTCCTTCGGGACACAACGAATGCAGAACGGTATGTTTAATTGCTTGAAAACTGTGTCCACAGTATTGTAACCACATGGGACAATTACAATGACATAACCTTTATGAAGATGGAACCCCGCCTTCGCACATCCTGTTCGCGCGTGACTCGACACACATTTTCCAGGACTCTTCTTGAATGGCCGGAAAGGAGTTCTAACCTGACACCTTGCGATTCCTTCCTCTGCGGGCGGGCGAGAGAAGAAGTTTACCGCAAAAAAGAAAAAAATGCTCTTGATGACTTGGGGGAGTGAATACGCCAAGTTATTGCATTATCGTTGGATTATCTGAAAAAGACTGTCCCAAACATCCATGACCGTTTATGGAAACTGGTAGACAACGTTGT